>NW_015435820.1:0-1045 GCF_001527695.2 Protobothrops mucrosquamatus | reverse complement strand
TGGGACAGTCCTAGTCCTGAATTCATCACTGGAAAAAAAACGTTAGTTATTACAGAAAACAGCCCTGCTTACTATAACTGAAGGAACGTGGAGGAAGACGAGCTACAGCCCAGCAATATTTGTGTATGATTTACTTGCATCTTCTGCTGCAACACAGTTGATGGGACAGTCCTAGTCCTGAATTCATCACTGGAAAAAAGATGGCTAAAGCATGCCTTGCCTTAAATCAGCGGTCTCCAATCTTTCCGGCTTGGCTGACCAGTGTAGGGAAGAGGGGATTGTTTCACGCACATGCTGTTTTCACAAATGCAGCTCACCAACCACTTCCGCAGCCCGGTTGCAAACGGGCAGGGAACTGGGCTGCGGACCGGGGGTGGGGAACCCCTGTCTTCAATGTCATACTTCATGTCATATCCAATTTGAATCCAGAGGTTGTGGATTCTCTTTTCATGGCCTTCCGCTCTTCTGTTGCTTACACGGTACAGATATGTGTGGATTCACCAAGATTATGATATGGACAATGATGGAGAAATATTGGAACAGCCTCAAGGGAGGAATGGATTAAGAAACTGGCAGAACTGGCACACTGATTTATTTGGACAGGGACAAAGCAATAAATACTTTTATAAAAGACTGGAAACTTTCTGGACTTTTTGATGGAAATGGGGAAAAATGAAACGATGAAAAAGGACTGAATAAGGGAATTTTGTAATATCGAAGAGGGTGGATGGAAAATTGAGTTTGTTGAAAACTGGAATACAAGGTTGGAACTTGCTTATCTTTTCTGATTCTCGTTTCTTAAATTATCTTTCTTTTTTCCCCTCTTGTTGCTTGGCTTTCTTTTTCGTGTGTGTGTGTGTGTGTGTGTGTGTGTGTGTGTGTGTGTGATGTATTTTCATACTTTATACATCTTTGGAGTCAGTCTTCCCAACTTCCCTAATATTGGACAATTTCTTTTTTTAAAAAAAAAACCTTTTGAAAGAAACAGAAAAGAGAACCAAGATTGTTGTGACATTCAGTCGTTTATTGGAGGCTCCATCGCCTC
>NW_015435819.1:0-1045 GCF_001527695.2 Protobothrops mucrosquamatus | reverse complement strand
ACAGTGGCTTTTAGGCTTTCTGAGGTGTGTCTACTGGCTTATACAGGACGGATAAATTTTGTCTATCAGTTCTAAATTCGGTTGTCTTGCACTATTTTTTTTATTTTTTTCTTCATTTGCATAGTATTCCTTCTAGATAGATAGATAGATAGATAGATAGATAGATAGATAGATAGATAGATAGATAGATAGATAGATAACCTTTATTGTCATTTTTTACTGTGGGCACAATGGCACACCTTAAAAATGAAATTTAGTTGCTTGCTCTCAAAGTGTACACATACACAACACACATTTAAACATACTATATACAACATATGTATAGACCTACACCCTTTACATACAGTATAAGTAACATATAAATATTAATCACTGTCCATCTTGAATACATAACGGAAGGAGGAAGCTTTAGAGTTCACAAGATTAATACTGTATGGAACAAAACTGTGACTGAATCTGGATGTTCTGCTTTGGATACCACGGAGTCTCCTCCCAGAAGGTAACAAAGAAAACAGGTCGTGAGGAGGATGTGTAGTGTCCCAGACAATCTTGCGGACCCTGCTTTTTCTGTCAAGAAAGCAGAACTGCAAACTACACGTATTTGTAGTTTCTTGCAAAAACTGATTTATATGGAGTGTTAAAGTACACTTCTTAAAGTAAAGAATTAAAAATGCTTTCATGCTTTTTATAGCATATGGAGAGAGATCACCTGTATTAGGCTTTTCCCAACATGCAGGTAGCACTTGACTTACGATGGCAATAGGGACTAGATTTACAGTGTTTCTCAACCTTGACAATTTTAAGGCATGTGGACTTCAACTCCCAGAATTCCACAGCCAGCATTGCTATTTATTTATTTATTTATTAATTTAATTTATACCCCGCCCTTCTCCTCATGGGACTCAGGGCGGCTAACAGCCTCATAAAACTACAATACAAATACAATAATTAAAAGCCGAATTAAAAAGAAATATTTAAACAGGCCGATCAATTAAAATTATCCTTAAAAATCCCCTGAAACTTTAAAATCATTAAAAATTATCCC
>NW_015435818.1:0-1045 GCF_001527695.2 Protobothrops mucrosquamatus | reverse complement strand
CTGGAGGTGGTTGTTGAATGAACAGGCAATCCCACCTTCCAACTCCCCACGTGTCCTGTTCCCTCCATCCCCATTTTTAATCTATAATTTTATCTTGATTGGGATTTCCATTTGTATTATTTTAGAGATATTTATATGTTAAGATGTTAATGTTTTAATGCTGTAAGCCATCCAGAGTCATTTCATATGAGATTTGTGGCAAACTCTCTCACTGAAAGAGGCAGCTGGACTTCAGCTCCCAGAACTTCAACCCATCACCAAGTTCAGACAGACTGGTGGGGAATTCGAGGGAGGAGGACATATTAGAAACCACCTGTCAACTTCCAGCTCAAGTATCCAAATAAAAGTCAAGAATTATTCTCATTTCTGAAAAAGCTTACTGTTTATTGAATACATGGCCTGGTAAAGGTGGGGTATTCAATAAATAGTAAGCTTTTCAGAAATGAGAATAATCCTGGACTTTCATTTGGATACTTGAGCTGGAAGCTGACACTAAACTAACTCTAAAATCCCAAGGCATCAGACCATCTATATAAATAAAAATGTAAATGTTCATTTGTTCAAAATCTTAAATCTCTGAACGTTCTTCACCGATTGCTTTGAAATTTTGACACAACGTTGCATTCAAATACGCACGTGTTTTTATATACCTACTATTATATAGATGTCACACTGTGACAGGTAAAACATGCTGTTTAAAGCATAAAAACATGCTTTAATGAGCAACGTCGTAGAAGCAACAATCTTGACAGGACTTTTCAAAGGTGAAGATGTCCTCATTCCTCGCATTCCTATGATTCCAACGGATATGCCATTTCAATTTAAGAGATTGCAATTACCAATTCGATTGGCGTTTGCAATCACCATCAACAAAGCTCAGGGCCAATCTTTAGAATTGTGCGGTTTAGATCTAGACACGGATTGCTTCTCACATGGACAATTATATATTGCATGTTCTAGAGTCGGCAAACGAGACAATCTCTATATCTGCACAGACAATGGAACAACAAAAAATATTGTATACCCACAAGCATTGTGAAATTAA
>NW_015435817.1:0-1045 GCF_001527695.2 Protobothrops mucrosquamatus | reverse complement strand
CCGAAGTCAAAGATCAGGTGGGTCGTGGTGGATGGCTCTGGGTATTATGTATAGATGTTTTTAAGAAAGAGAAGAGGGCTATGATCTGCCCATTTGGCCACGAGTCAGAATTTGACAGATTCACGGAGACTTGCAGATAAAGCTAAATTCTTTCCTCTCTTAACTTCATCCCTAAAACTTTAATCCTGTCAGAAAGATGTTGAGACTCTAGAAAGAGTGCAGAGAAGAGCAACAAAGATGATCAGAGGACTGGAGGCTAAAACATACAAGGAACGGTTGCTGGAATTGGGGATGTCTAGTTTAATGAAGAGAAGGACGAGGGGGGACATAATAGCAGTCTTCCAATATCTCAGGGGCTGCCCCAAAGAAGAGGGAGTCAAGCTATTCTCCAAAGCAGCTGAAGGCAGGAGAAGAAGCAATGGATGGAAACTAATCAAGGAGAGAAGCAACCTAGAACTAAGGAGAAACTTCCTGACAGTTAGAACAATTAACCCAGGGGTAGTCAACCTTGGCTCTTTTATGACTCGTGGACTTCAATTCCCAGAATTCCTGAGCCAGCTTAGCTGGCTCAGGAATTCTGGGAGTTGAAGTCCACAAGTCATAAAAGAGCCAAGGTTGACTACCCCTGAATTAACCAGTGGAACAACCTGCCTCCAGAAGCGGTGAATGCTCCAACACTGGAAGTTTTCAAGAAGAGACTGGACAGCCATTTGTCCGAAATGGTATAGGGTTTCCTGCCTGAGCAGGGGGTTGGACTAGATGACCTCCAAGGTCCCTTCCAACTATATATTATTATTATTATTATTATTATTATTATTATTATTATTATTATTATTATTATTATAATAGAACAATTAACCAATGGAACAACCTGCCTCCAGAAGTGGTGAATGCTCCAACACTGGAAGTTTTTAAGAAGAGACTGGACAGCCGTCTGTCTGAAATGGTGTAGGGTTCCTGCCTGGGCAGGGGGTTGGACTCGATGACCTCCAAGGTCCCTTCCAACTTTATTATTATTATTATTATTATTATTATTATTATTATT
>NW_015435816.1:0-1045 GCF_001527695.2 Protobothrops mucrosquamatus | reverse complement strand
TTTCTTTTCCGGATTCCATTTCCCCTGAGGTTTGGTCTCATGGAATCCCAGGATTTGCTCATTATGCTGTCCCTCACCGAGCCCATCTTCACCCAGGGGCCCAAGCTGTTTCCTTACGGCAGTATGCAATTAAAAGGGGAGGCCTGTTTTAGCCTCAAACCCCAAATTGATGTGTAGTGTGTTTTGTTTATATATATATGTATGTTTATATATATGTGTGTGTGTGTGTGTGTGTGTGGCCACCCAGAACATTATGCTTGGGCTTTGAATTGTGAGAAAAATAGATGGTTAAAGGGCCCTATAAAAACCATGTTTGGTTGGAATCACCTCCTGATTTTTCTTGCTTCTTGCAGGACAAGCCATATGTTTAAATAAATGTTGTTTTAATAGTATTTGTGTATATATGTTTGTCTGTGTTGTTCTGTGTTATTTCCAAGATTTGGAAGAGGGTCAAAACCCTCTCTGATAACAACACACAAAAAGGCCTTATTTAAAAATAAATAGTTTGCCTGGAGAAAGTATGAAATGAAATATTTGTATGTGGAATTGTTTATGAAAGCAGTTAGCATGGAAGTGAATAAGTTGATTTGTTGATACCTAAGTGTCTGTGTTAGCCCTCAAACCCCCTCCCCACTCACTCACTCCCAGGCTGTGAAAGAAATTATAAACTGCAGATTTTATTGTTGTAAAAGTAACTTGAAAAGCAATAGCAAGTGTTTGCATGAGAAGAGTTCCATGGAGGATGTGTGACAGAATTTATGGCAAATGCATGTGAAGGAGAGAAAACTATTTTTTTTTTAGTGGTGAGATTGTTAGGAATAAAATTTTAGAATAAAAAGTAAAGTTAAGTGACACGTACTCTGTAAAATTTCTACACGTAGACTGCAAGATTTCTACACAATTTCTACATGTACACGTACCTTGTAAGAGTTCTGCACGTAGGCTATAGGATTTCCACACTGAGCTATAGGATTTCATGATAAAGTACATATAAGGGAATAGGTGAAGCAAAATAGTAAGGGGCAGGGATAATGTATTTTGTTTA
>NW_015435815.1:0-1045 GCF_001527695.2 Protobothrops mucrosquamatus | reverse complement strand
GAACCCCTAGGGAGCTGCAATGTTATTACAAAGGGTCTGCAAAGACTTGAAAAAATATTATAATTTAAATCTTGAGTCAAGTCTTGGGGGTTTATGGCCATGGGGCATGGCCAGAAAAGGGGTTTAAAGGGGGTCCATGGTGAAGAAAAGTTGAAAATCACTGTCTTAGAAGACAGTTATCACATCAACAGAAGTACACGATCAACATCAAGAAAAGTAATTGTTCTTATTCTTTGCTGCTCAGGCCAATTTTGGGCACTGCACTTTTGGAAGGGCACTGAAAAATTAATGCATCTCCAGAGGTGAACTGGGATGATAAGGGGCCTGGAAGGAAAAGTTTATGAGGAATGTTTGGAGTTGATAGCCTGGCGAAGAAGTGACTATAGGGAGACATGCTAGCTATCTTCAAGTAACTAAAAGGCTATCATGGAGAAGATAACCTAGCTTTGTTTAACTTTGTTCCAGAAGACAGACAAAAATGAAATAATGTAAATGGCAAAGAAGTAGATTTCAGGAGGGCATTAGGGAAATATTATACTGTAATAGTAAGAACTGTTGGGCAATGAAATAGACTCCCCAACACAAGAGTGTGGGAGATGATTGACTTTCCTTTGCTGGAGTTACAAAATAGAAGCTGAATGGTTGTTTGTTGGGGATACTGCCCTTAAAAGGGCAACAATTTTCTAGATGTTCTGTTCCATCCATTCTATGATTCTATGGTCTTGAGTGAACAATTCTGGTCTCAACTTTTGGGAAGGATTTAAGGGCCTTAAAGCATGGGGTGGAAGGAAAACTGGGACATATTTTATTACTTTGTCTGTAGTCCTATCCACAATTATCTGTTGTTCTCATCAGGGCTTTTTTTCTCGGAGAAAAGGTGGCGGAACTCAAACCTGGCCACGCCCTCATCAAACCCTAGGACCGCCCCTTTAGAGAACAGGAATGCAAGTAAAATTTGGGAGGGGCTATTTCCGGTGTGGGAGGGGCTATTTCCGGTGCGGCCGGCCCGGAAAAAGGTGCCGGAACGCGGTTCCGCCGCGTTCCG
>NW_015435814.1:0-1045 GCF_001527695.2 Protobothrops mucrosquamatus | reverse complement strand
GGAATTGGTGCCCTTTTGGATGTAACGGATAACAGAACAAGCGAGTTGGAAGGGACCTTGGAGGTCTTCTAGTCCAACCCCTTTCTCAGGCAGAAAACGCTATACAGTTTCAGACAAATGGCTGTCCGATCTCTTCTTAAAAATACCAGTGCTGGAGCACCCACAACTTCTGAGTTGTAGAACACTGGTTAATTGTTCTAACTGTCAGGAAATTTCTCCTTAGTTCTAGGTTGCTTCTCTCCTTGATTAGTTTCCATCCGTTGCTTCTTGTCCTGCCTTCAGGCGCTTTGGAGAATAGCTTGGCTCCCTCTTCTCTGTGGCAAATATATTATAGCCAACACTCCAGAAGACAGGCTTAGGATACAGGAGGATCTGGACGGACTTGAACACTGGGCGCTATCTAACAAAATGAAATTCAATGGTGAAAAAAGTAAGGTTCTACATTTAGGCAAGAAAAATCAAATGTATAGGTATAGTATAGGGGGTACCTTGCTCAATAGTAGTAACTGTGAGAGGGACCTCGGAGTCCTAGTGGACAATCACTTAAATATGAGCCAGCAGTGTGCTGCAGCTGCCAAAAAAGCCAACGCGGTGCTGGGCTGCATTAACAAAGGGATAGAATCAAGATCACGTGAAGTATTAATACCACTTTACAATGCCTTAGTAAGGCCACACTTGGAATACTGCATCCAGTTTTGGTCACCACGATGTAAAAAAGATGCTGAAACTCTAGAAAGAGTACAGAGAAGAGCAACAAAGATGATTAGGGGACTGGAGGCTAAAGCATATAAGGAAAGGTTGCTGGAATTGGGTATGTCTAGTTTAATGAAGAGAAGGACGAGGGGAGACATGATAGCAGTGTTCCAATATCTCAGGGGCTGCCACAAAGAAGAGGGAGTCAAGCTATTCTCCAAGGCGCCTGAAGGCAGGACGAGAAGCAATGGATGGAAACTGATCAAGGAGAGAAGCAACTTAGAACTAAGGAGAAACTTCCTGACAGTTAGAACAATTAACCAATGGAACAACCTGCCTCCAGAAGCGGTGA
>NW_015435813.1:0-1045 GCF_001527695.2 Protobothrops mucrosquamatus | reverse complement strand
GCTGGCCCTGCTTTCTCTTCTGCCGAGGGAAAAAAAGACGGCGCGAGGGTTCCAGGCTCTAGAACAGTGTTTCTCAACCTTGACAATTTTAAGGCATGTGGACTTCAACTCCCAGAATTCCACAGCCAGCATTGCTGGCTGTGGAATTCTGGGAGTTGAAGTCCACATGCCTTAAAATTGTCAAGGTTGAGAAACACTGTTCTAGAAGTTAGCTAGAATGAGACGTTCTAGTGGCGCAGTGGTTCTCCGTATCCCAGCGGAGCTCCAGCTTCCCATAAGATTAGTGGAATGGGACACTAAAGTACCACCTGGAATCCCATCTCTTGTTAGATCAGAAGCCCAGATATTTTGATTCAAATGCAAACTGAAATACCACAAGCCCATTTCTGAATTTTCATTAAATATGGTGGTTCTTCCAGAAAGAATACGGCATTCCCTGAGAGAAAGTATCACGGGAGCTTTCATGAAACAACTTAGTTGTCTGAGACGTTACCTATTCACAAAAAAAAAGGCTCCTAGGGTAGATGTTACAAGATATAAAATAAATAAATGGAATGTTTTTAAAAGGCATAGCTGCAGAATTTTGGTATAAGTAGAGGTCAGATATGAACTCCTCACAATACTTGATGTTATTTAGCTTTTAGAAGGGGGATATGATGGCATTTTTCAAATATATCACATAGAAGTGTTTGATTTAGTTTTTATTCCTTAATGCAAGATATGTACTTGTATATGTACTTGTTTCAGGCTACGGGAAGGAAGATTCCAAATAAACATTGAAAGATTTCCTAACAGAGTAGTTCAACAATGAAAGCAATTACTTAGACATGAGGGCCACTCTTCATGAGATATAATGCATCACGTGAAGTGTTAATACCACTTTACAATGCCTTGGTAAGGCCACACTTGGAATACTGCATCCAGTTTTGGTCACCGCGATGTAAAAAAGATGTTGAGACTTTAGAAAGAGTACAGAGAAGAGCAACAAAGATGATTAGGGGACTGGAGGCTAAAGCATATAAGGAACGGCTGCTGGAATTGGGTA
>NW_015435812.1:0-1045 GCF_001527695.2 Protobothrops mucrosquamatus | reverse complement strand
TAACTTTTTCAGAGGTTATACCAGTGTATAAAGATCAAAACGGAAAAGGCCAGCGTATAGCACAATTCAATATGTGGCTAAAGGAGTGGTGTAAAGGGGAAGGCTTTGGATATATTAGTCATGATGTCAGTAGTTGGTCCCATGACAAAATGTACAAAAGAGATGGTTTGCATCCATCAAAGAAAGGGACTGAATTACTCGGCTATAAATTCACAGATTTTCTGGAGGAATATTTAAACTAAACAGTGGGGACAGTGAGTTAATTGATACAGAGCATCCCTGTCCCCAGCAATCTAAAAACAATAGGGCTATCAGTGCATGTAACATAGATATGTGTGTGGACAAAAATACCAACCTTGCTGTCAAGCAAAATCAAGCTTTTAATAACGAGTGCCACACAAAGTGCACTAACCAAATAGGTGGTAAGACAATAGGGGAACTCAGGCACCACTCAGGTTATGTAGAAAGTAAACACAGGGTCAGTCATAAAGGACTCAAATGTCTATACACCAATGCACAGAGTATGAACAGCAAACAAGGTGAACTAGAAATTCAGGTCAATGAGGGCAGATATGATATTGTTGCCATTACAGAAACATGGTGGGATGAAACCCACAAATGGAACACACAGCTAGAGGGATTTAAATTATTTAAAAGAAACAGACCAAATAAAAGAGGAGGTGGAGTTGCTCTCTATATAAGAAATAACTACATCTCCACAGAAATAGAGCACAACAATGACGAAAACTGTCTTGAATGCATTTGGGTCAATATAAAAGGGAGAAAAAATGACATTGCCATAGGTGTATACTATAGGCCACCCAACCAAACACAGGAAATAGATGGACTTTTTGCTAGTCAGCTAACTAAGGTATGTAGGAAGCACATCACCATAGTAATGGGGGACTTTAATTACCCTGACATCAACTGGGAGACAAACTCTGCACCAAGTGGAAGATCAAACAGATTCCTGACAAACCTAGCAGACAACTTTGTCTCCCAAAAAGTAGAGAAGGGAACTAGGGGATTAGCCATTTTGGATCTA
>NW_015435811.1:0-1045 GCF_001527695.2 Protobothrops mucrosquamatus | reverse complement strand
GACTCGTGGACTTCAACTCCCAGAATTCCTGAGCCAGCATGGGGGAACTATGGCCCCCCTCATGACTTGTGGACTTCAACTCCCAGAATTCCTGAGCCAGCATGGGGGAACTATGCCCCCCCTCATGACTCGTGGACTTCAACTCCCAGAATTCCTGAGCCAGCCTGGCTCAGCTTGGAAACCTCTCCCTTTCCCCTCAGCGTGGCTGGCTCGGGAATTCTGGGAGTTGAAGTCCACGAGTCATAAAAGAGCCAAGGTTGCCTACCCCTGGATTAGGTGAATGCCCCCACTTTATTAGACAACAGTATAAAGCATGTTGAATTATGAAGACAAGAAATATATAAAGTTCATGTCAAGCGCAGGGGCGACCTTTCTTCCCCAACTGGAACAGGATGGCGATCATGATTGTGTACAAACTATTACTGTAGTGTTTTCTGGCTGGCCAGATTTAACTGACCAGGAGGATCAGCTAGAGGATACGGACAGGGACCTGTATACAGACGGCAGCAGTTTTATGAGTCTGGGAGACAGGCTAGCTGGCTCTGCCGTGGTCACATTGGATCAGGTAGTGGAAGCAGCAGATCTCTCTGCAGGTGCCTCAGCTCAGAAAGCTGAACTCGTTGCTTTGATGAAGGCCTTGGAATTGTCAGACGGTGCGATTGTTAACATCTTTGTTGTTATTAGTTGCAAAGTCATGTCCGACCCATCGCGACCCCATGGACCACGTTCCTCCAGGCCTTCCTGTCCTCTACCATCTTCTGGAGTCCATTGAAGCTCACGCCTCCTGCTTCAGGGACTCCCTCCAGCCCCCTCCTTCTCTGTCGTCCCCTTCTTCTCTTGCCCTCCATCTTTCCCAGCATTAGGCCCTTCTCCAGTGAGTCCTTCCTTCTCATTAGGTGGCCAAAGAACTTGAGTTTCAACTTCAGGATCTGGCCTTCTAAAGAGCAGTCGGGGTTGATCTCCTCTAGGACTGACCGGTTGGATCGCCTTGCAGTCCAGGGGACTCGCAGGAGTCTTCTCCAGCACCAGAGTTCAAAGGCCTCCA
>NW_015435810.1:0-1046 GCF_001527695.2 Protobothrops mucrosquamatus | reverse complement strand
CTCTCAACGGGCCGTATTTGCATAGCATCCAAGCTCCCTAACCCACGTGCCTCGACGCTCTCCCCCCTCTGTCGGCATCCGTCCGATCCAGCCTTAAAGTGGCCACGGTGGTCCCGACCATCCACCTCCGATCCCGACTCCTTCCACCTCCTACCTTCCCGGCAATCCACCCACCCCCCATTCTCTACCCCAGGAACCTCCTGCTCATTTGTAGTCCTCCATTCCCCACCTCCCTGAACATTCTTGCATGCCTTCTGTTGGGGATCCCGTTCCCTTCCCCAGCGGACGCAGGTCACCCCATCCCCTTCAACTGCCGGGGGGGGGGGTTGTCGGGACGGGTGTTGACTCGTGGGGTGAGCCAATATTGCTCCTGGGGGAAGGGAGGGGGGAGGAGGTTGCCGTTGCTGTGCCCCAAGCCTCAGACATCTGTCCTTCTTTCCCAGGGGGTCCTGTTCCTTGTTCAAGCGGGACCGCATCATCATAATATGTGTGCTCCGTCCAGCATTCCAAGGGATTTCCCTTGGGGGTTCCGGGTCCATTGCAGATGCGGGGCATCCCTCACTCCCTGCTCCTGGCAGGACTGTCCGTCATATCCTGTCCTCCGACGACCCAGGGGGTGGTCCATACACCACGCTCTGAGTGTCTGCTGCGCCGGGCACATCTCCTTGCCCCATATAACATCAAGGTGGCCCCTAGACCTGACCAGACCTTGCGGGCCAAAATCATGCACCCCAAGGACCAACTCCCGATCGCTGAAAGGTCAGCGGTAGTATACCGGATCAGGTGCATGGACTGCCCACGCAATTATGTGGGGGAGACGTCCAAACGGTTGGGGACCGCATACACAAACATAAGTTGGCGGTAAAAAGGGGGGAGCAGCGCTCGCAGGTCTGGTCGCATATGGCTGAAAGTGGCCACCGCTTTGACTTTGACCAGGTCCAGGTCTTGGCAAAGGACAGTACTAAAGGGGGCCGGCTGTTGAAGGAGGCATGGTTTACGGAGGAGGAATCCATTAACCGTCACGTGGAGATGTGCCCGGCGCAGCA
>NW_015435809.1:0-1046 GCF_001527695.2 Protobothrops mucrosquamatus | reverse complement strand
TTTGGCATATCATTCTTTTTAAAATAGTGAAGGATATGTATTTTTTGCATCCTGAATATATAATTTTGCATCCCAAATATAGGTGGTCCTTGATCTATGACCATTTAGACAGCTACCATTCCAAGTGCTGAATGGATGGTAGCTACAATTGGTCCTCAGAGTTCTAGGCATCCCAGCAACTCAGTAGTCATATGATTGAGATCTGGGTTCTTGGTAACCCATTTGCATTTGGAACCGATTGTCAAATTTCTTGCAATCGTAGGATTGCCATTTGCAATCTTTTCTGCCAGCTTCCTCAGAAAGTTAATAGGATAAGTCTTCCTTACCAGCTCACCTTCCTTCAACCCCTTTGCATTTACATCACACCAGCCATTCATACGCCTCTGAGCACCTGACCTGATCCACATCTCACACATCCTTCTCAAACAGTGTGGCACTTCTTGCACAGCCCTGTGCACCCTGACCTGTGCAGCACTTCTCGCACACCCTTCTTGACTTGTGACAAAACCCCTCTGGCTCTTCCGCAACCCTGTACATCAGCGGTTCTCAACCTATGGGTCGCGACCCCATTTGGGGTCGATCGACCATTTCACGGGGATCACCAAGCAAGGCTGTCCGCCATTTTTTCCCCCTTTTCCGGCGGGTGCCTTACCTCCCTTGGGCTGGGCCAGCTGGTGGTCGGCCTGCTCCATCTCTGCCGCTTGCCAGCTACGCCTCGGCCGGCGCAGGGGGCGGAACCACACATGCGCGGCGCTCCCGGGCAGGGAAAGTCCTCGACTTATGACCGGTTGGGTAGTCCTCGACTTACGACCGGTTTAGTCCTCGATTTACGACCGGTTTAGTCCTTGACTTACGACCGGTTTAGTCCTCGACTTACGACCGGTTGGGGGTCGCGGCATTAAAAAGGTTGAGAACCACTGCTGTACATCCTCCCCAACCCTCATGGCACCTCTTGCATACCTCTTGCACCCCTTCTCAACCAATTTGGTGCCTCTCTTGCATCTTTTTGGCACCTTGTGCATGTTCCCTGACAAATGTAGTGTCTG
>NW_015435808.1:0-1046 GCF_001527695.2 Protobothrops mucrosquamatus | reverse complement strand
GTACAGAAGTAGCATGCCTAATCATATTCCCCCTCAGAAAGGACTGAAACTCTGAGGAGGTAAATTGAGGTCCGTTGTCAGAGACGAGGACATCTGGAAGCCCATGAGAGGCGAAAATCCCCCTCAAAACCTGGATGGTCCTGGCAGTCATCATAGTGGACACTGGAATGATCTCCAGCCATTTGGAGTGACTGTCCACAACAATGAGGAAGAGCTGCCCCTGAAAGGGGCTGGCATAGTCGATATGAACCCTCGACCAAGGAGCAGGTGTGGTCTCCCATCTATGAACAGGAGCTTGTGGCATTTCGGGCTGGGACTGCTGGCAAATGTGGCACCCTTGGACCTGGGTCTTGATCTCTTTATTGAGCCCAGGCCACCAGAGATAGCTGCGCACAAGCGCCTTCATACGGACTATGCCCAGATGTCCCTCATGCAAGGAAGTCAAGACCCTAGTCCTCAGTGAGGTCGGAATCACTACCCTACTGCCCCACAGGACACAACCCTTAAAGGTGGATAACTCATGCTTCCTTTTCCAGAAACTCTGGAAATTAGTGCCAGGACACGTGTCAGGCCATCCTGACAACACCCGGTTCAACACGAGTGTTAACGTGTTGTCGGTGGCTGTTTCTGCAGCCACATCCCCTGCATTGAGGGGAGTGTACAGCAAATCCTGGATAGCCAGGATGTGGTTGGCCAAGGCAGGATCCAACTCTAATAGCTGTAGAGGCAACCTACTAAGGCCGTCTGCGTGGCCCATCTCTTTACCCGGTTTGTGAACCAGGCATAAGCAGAAAGAAATATTGACCATCTCAACATTCTAGGAGAGATGATTTGGAGCGTCTGTTTCTTCATCATGAACAACCCCAGAAGCGGCTTATGGTCCGTGAAGACCATGAAATGGCAGCCGTACAAAAAGTCATGAAACTTCTTGATCCCAGCCACAATGGAGAAGGCCTCTCTATCTATTTGCGCGTAATTGTGTTCAGCAGTAGACACAGTCCTGGAGTAATAGGCTACAGGGACTTGTGTCCCATCAGCTCTGAGAT
>NW_015435807.1:0-1046 GCF_001527695.2 Protobothrops mucrosquamatus | reverse complement strand
TTCATCTCTCTCAGCCCCTCGGTAAACCAAGGAGATGGTCGAGATCCACGTCGGGTCAGAGGCCGCAAAGGCACGACTCGGTCCAATGCTGCGGCGGCAGTTGTCTCCCAGGCCGCCGCCTGATTTTCCGCCGAGTCGTGGATTAGATCCTCCGGATATGGCCCAAGCTCCATCAGGAACCTCTCCGGGTCCATCAGTTGGCCAGTTTCCCACCATTGTTTCTCGTCCTTCCCTCTGGTGCTCTGGTGAACAACCTGACCCCCTCCTCTTTGTGGCAGCCCCTCAGATACTGAAACACTGCTATCGTGTTCCCCCTATTTCTTCTTTTCTTTAGACTGGCCAAACCCAAGTCCCGCAGCCGTTCTTCGTATGTTTTAGCCTCCAGGCCTTGGATCCTCTTAGCTGCTCTTCTCAGAACTTTTTCCAAACTCTCTACATCTTTTTTTGTGATATGGTGACCAGGTGTGGCCTTACTAGGGTTTTATAAAGCAGTACTAATACTTTACGTGATCTTGATTCTATGCCTCTGTTTATGCAACCCAGGATTGTGTTAGCTTTTTTGGCGGCTGCTGCACACGGCTGGCTCACGGTCAAGGGATCGTCCACCAGGTCCAAGAGTCACAGCGGCTGTTTTTAAACCAGGTCTCGCCCAGTCTGTACTTGCACCTTTGGTTTTTCCTGCCTACATGTAAAACCCAGACAGTTGTGAGGACATCGGGCTGCACGTCCTTTCTGCTCCCTCTTTGCCGGTTACCGGAGCTTCACAGGACAGGGCAGGGTGTCTAACGAAACAGGCTTTGTGGCTCTGAACCTGCTTTTCTGAACCTTCCCTGCCTGCCACTCACTGCGGATCGTATTTCATTGGGGTATCCCTTTTCATCCGGGAAGGTTGTGGACTGGTTTGCAGCCTAATTATAGAACCTTATCTCGAAGGCAAAATGTATTCTCCCCTGCCTCCAGTTAGACCAGAGGCCCCCAACCTTTCGGGCACCAGGGACCACTGGTTCCTTGGAGAGAGGTTTTTCCGCGGACCGGAGGGTGTGTGG
>NW_015435806.1:0-1046 GCF_001527695.2 Protobothrops mucrosquamatus | reverse complement strand
GATCATGACGACGATTGCAATATCTTCAGTGAGAAAGGATAAGCGCCTCAAGCATGTCCATAGTATTTGGAACTTTCCCTTTCAGTGGAAAAAGAGTTGGAAAAATGATAATGTCTTTAAAACAGATTTCTTTGTGGAACCTGAATTTCAAGCTGAATATTTTCACTGTTCTGTTTCAAAACACACCTTTTCTGTCAAACGCCAGAGAAGATGCACCCAGAAAGCACCAGTGGAGACCCAAAAGAAAAAGAATAGGATGCGGATCGCAAATTTCAGTGATACATATAGCGTCATTAAGATTCTGGCCCATGCCTTAAGTGCTGCATCCCAACCCCAGAGGAGAAGGAAGAAGGGTGAAGAGAGTCTGGGGGCTCCAAGTCTGCAGCCATGGAAGGTATGGGGTCCCAACAAGGATTCATCAAACTAAATTCCTTTTCAGAGTCTTTTGTGCTCTCTGGACTTGGTGGTTTAAGATCTTAAGCTTCTGTGCAACATCTCCTACTTATCGGAAGAGTGCTGCATTCTCCCTTCAACAATCAAGACCTTTTATAGATTCGAAAAAAAGTCCCCAGACTTTTTCTTATTTTAAACTCCTGAAAACTAGGACAAAAAACAATGGTTGGAAACTGATCAAAGAGAGAAGCAACCTGGAATTAAGGAGAAACTTCCTAACAGTGAGGACAATTAACCAGTGGAACAGCTTGCATTTAAAAATTGTGGGTGCTCCATTACTTGAGATGTCTAAGAAGAGACTAGACAGTCACTTGTCTGAGATGGTATAGGTTCTCCTGCTTGAGCAGGGAGCTAGACTAGAAGACCTCCAAGGTCCCTTCCATCTCTATTCTATTCTATTCTATTCTATTCTATTCTATTCTATTCTATTCTATTCTATTCTATTCCATTCCATTCCATTCCATTCTATTCTATTCTATTCTATTCCAACATGGCTCTTGTGCTTGATGTCTTTCCTAAAGCCTTAAAGCAGCTCCTTCAACTGGATCATTAATTACATTATCGACAAATTAATAATACGGTTATTATCATAA
>NW_015435805.1:0-1046 GCF_001527695.2 Protobothrops mucrosquamatus | reverse complement strand
TTCCGCCGAGCCCTGAAAACTCATCTGTTCCATGCGGCCGGCCTGGCGTAGTTTTGATTGGGTTTTGTTAGGGGTTTTATATTTTAGAGCAGACTTTTATGTAATATTTACTGTGATTTTTATTATTGCCTGTTCACCGCCCTGAGTCCCGTAAGGGAGATAGGGCGGTATATAAATTTAAATAATAATAATAATAATATAATAAATTGCTTTCAACATAAAGAGAATCTGTTCCTGATCTTCATCCATGTTCCCTTAGTAGTGTGTTAAGTTAAAAGCTTTACAATCAGAGAATAAAAAAAAATTGTCACTGAGTATGGAACACAGCTGGGCTTCTCACAGCTGATATCTGTCAAGGTTACAAAAGTTTTATCTATAGTCTAGGTTCAAGGCAGGTCTCTCTTAAGCAATAACATTGTAATATCAGGTTTAGCCACAAGATGTCGCCCATACCATTTAGAGTTTTCTTTTAAGTCCCATATTTTTATAATCCTTTTTCCAATTTTACTTCTTTTTTTGTAGGTAAAAACCCAAATCTTCAATAAGAATAAAAAATCTTTTAGTCCACAAATTTTAAAAAGATAAAAATCCAGTTAGAATCAAGTTATTCTTGCAGCAGTTTAAACTCCCCTGGATAGTCAGTCGCTGCTGTTTTTAGAGGGTGGGATAGAATCTCCCTTCCCTCTTCACAGGGGGAAAGTACTTTGGGCAGCTTATGGAGGTGGGAAAAATAGTTAGGATTAAAGAGAGGTAGATCTCACCCAGTCTCATCTGCGCTGCTTTATAGGTACCTGGTGGTATATTTGACTTCGGCTGTCTGCAGCCTAGTGAGAGCCATATTTCTTTCTTTCTTTCTTTCTTTCTTTCTTTCTTTTTGAAGTAAAGTTTTATTTTAAAAAGCTGTCAGGATTTCAACTTTATTTTTTTAAAAGGATTTTATTAGTTTTTCTCTTACACACATATGTTAATTTTTCAACCAGCATGCTGTCTGGATTCAAAAACGCTAATACATAATCAATTCCTAATCCTTGTTCTTTCCTCTAGCC
>NW_015435804.1:0-1046 GCF_001527695.2 Protobothrops mucrosquamatus | reverse complement strand
TTAAAATTATTCCAGATCAAATCCATAGCTCTATTTGACAATAATTTAAATGTAATTTTTGAATAGTCACTATATGTATCCTTGTTGAATAGTGAAGATTTTATTATGCAGAAGGAAAAAGAGATGGTAGATTGCTTTCATATTAATAGGGACTCGATTACATTCACTACAAAAGTATTTTATCATTTTGTTGTGGAATTCCTTTCAAATCCAATCTAAACACAGTCAGAGAACAAAAGGGCTGCAGTGTTCTTTTACTATATATCAAGAGTTTTATAATTTTTCTTTTGGTGTTGTTGCTTACTACATCAATTTTATTGAGAGCACTTTTTGTTTTGTTTTTTTAAAAAAGAACCATTTTTTATGGGTACATTCTTATGAAGAAAGTTAAAGATTTGTGTATTTCTTCTTGCTCCTAAGCAAGACGGTTGTCTGTTTGGCTAAATATGAATTAAACAATCTTCATGTATCTGAGGGAGATAGGTGAGTAAAGAAATATGAAATCTAAATAAATTTAAAACAGATTACCTTGTGACAGCTAATAATATTAGCATAAGGAAAGTAAATTTATCGATATTTCAATTAAAGCATATTAATTATTCATTTGAATTCCCATGAATCTAATTTTTGAATTCAATCACTGGATCAAACCTCCAAAGTAATAGGACCCTCCAAAGTAGTGGGCCTCTTTGGATTGCTTCAGATAACATAAAAAGTAATTCAGAAAAATTCTAGTTTTGCAGAATCACACAACTTATTTTACCTTTTTATTACATATGAATAAAACTGAGAGGACAAGCTAGGTGAAGTGGTAGGGCTTCTGACTGTAACATGACTAGTCAGCTAATAAGTTTTATCAATTATGCAAACTCTGCATATCAGAGTTATTTGGAAAATGCTGTTTGACTCTCAGAACTTTTACCTGAATCTGCAAAGCAGGTTTTAATGGAAGGAGATATTTACAGATATATTCTGCTTCCTTTTATTTCATTTTTTTTTCAAAGAGAAGATGAATGTAGACTATGATATTCTATAGAATTAACATA
>NW_015435803.1:0-1046 GCF_001527695.2 Protobothrops mucrosquamatus | reverse complement strand
GATAATTGTGGGAATTTGAAGTACCCTTGCATGCTTTGCACTAGCATGCAGTGTAGAGATTCTGACCCCTTGTTAACAGGAATTTAATGCTAATACAGTATACTGTCTCTCTGTATATCCAGACTTTCCAATGAAGTGTGTGTATGTGTGTGTGTGTGTGTGTGTGTACCTCACAAGTGTTTACTAAAGACATTTTCCTGATCATTGTTCATGATAGCCTAAATATCTATGGAGTAAGATACGAGACAAGAGATAAGTGACAAAATGTGTATTGTGTCATTGCAATGCAAAATGTATATCTTTCTTTTGCCAAATGTCCTACTTCCATTTACAGGTCTTTGTATTTTGTGATATTCTTTCTCGTCTCTTCTGCTATCTCCAGGTACTGCCACATCCATTGTCCTGACTGTCTTATCTTTATTGTCAACTATTGTTAAGTGTGGAGTGTTATGTAGCAGGTATTTCTCTGTATGAATTCTAAAGTTTCAGAACATTTTCTACTACTTTGTTTTGTAGTCCCACCAATTCCTCCTTGCAGGCAAATGCTGTTTCTTGCTGATCTTCCAATGTACCAACTTTTCTTCCAAAAGTCCAGCACTTCTGGTCCTGGTTGCTCAGCCAAGAGCTGAGTCCCTTAGCCTATTTGTCACCAGGAACTCCAATATCTAGTACAATCTTTGTTGACCAGGGTGATGTCCAATCCAGTATGGTTTTCTATAAATTACAGTTTCACCATATTGTTTACGGGAGAGACATTCTTTGTCTGGCTCCTCTGATGAGACCTGTCCTATAGGGTTGAATTTCTGGCATAGCTCTCATCATTCCTTGGCACCCACTATACTGATAATATATAATAATAATAATAATAAAGTTGGAAGGGACCTTGGAGGTCATCGAGTCCAACCCCCTGCCCAGGCAGGAACCCTACACCATTTCAGACAAACGGCTGTCCAGTCTCTTCTTAAAAACTTCCAGTGTTGGAGCATTCACCACTTCTGGAGGCAGGTTGTTCCATTGGTTAATTGTTCTAACTGTCAGGAAGTTTC
>NW_015435802.1:0-1046 GCF_001527695.2 Protobothrops mucrosquamatus | reverse complement strand
AAGAAGAAGAAGAAGGTATTTTATTTATATGTAAAGTCTTTAAGCCCAATTAAGGCAATTTTAGCTCCCCATTTTGAATATCAATCCCACTGTTCCAAAATAGCTCTATTATCAACATATTTTCTGTGAGTACTACTATCTACTTTGCTTACACAAGAGATGGAAAAAGCAAAAGAAACTTAACACCAGGTTTGTTCCTTATTATCCTTACAAACCTATTATTCAACTATATCACATAATTTAAGCTTAGAAAGTGATATGGGGGTGGTAGAGATGTGGAAAGAAAATTAGAAGCAGAATGGGTTGAGTAAACTGCTAACCTAATATTCATGCCACCCAACATCTGGTGATGTTTTAACCATTTCCAGTTGGTCACACAAATCTGAGATCAGGCAATACCAACAGCCTGAGCATTACCTTCGGAGCAGAGGGGAATCGCACAGACTTCGTGACGTATTTCTGGATTGCTAGTAAAACACCAAGGGCCCCCTTCTTCTCCTCGTGGATTCCGGCAGTAGTTCCTTTGAAGATCTTTACCTCGATAGCTCGAAGGTAAAAAGCTAGTTTTAAAATGACAATCATTACAGTATAAGAGCATGCACATCTGGCTGTGAGCCTTTCCAACTTCATGAATTAACTGTCTGATTATTATGGGCTCCCTTGCCCCATAGATACGCGAGCGTGAAACACCTTTCTAGATTGAGACATTCCCCAAATGAAATATTTCATCTGTCGTCTCTGCAAGGGTCTAGGGTAGGGGTCTTAAAACCTGGCCCTTTCATGACTTGTGGACTTTCAACTCCCAGAATTCCTGAGCCAGCATGGGGAAAACTATGGCCCCTTCATGACTTGTGGACTTCAACTCCCAGAATTCCTCAGCCAGCGTGCCTGGCTGAGGAATTCTGGGAGTTGAAGTCCACAAGTCATAAAAGGGCCAAGTTTGAAGACCTCTGGCTTATGTGATAGGGGTAAGGGAGTTTTGCCCCCAAAATAACATCCAACCTCAGTCAGCTTAGCAGAATCTATGCCCTAGATCAGGGGTAGGC
>NW_015435801.1:0-1046 GCF_001527695.2 Protobothrops mucrosquamatus | reverse complement strand
CCTCACATCCACAAAATTATTAACTTTATTCTGGGGGAGAGAAATGAAAGTTTATATAAATTCATTTCACATTTTAAGAGGTCTGCAGTATTGCAAAGTTGTGATTGAGAGGTTATGTTGGGGGAGGGGGGCGATGACAACTTCCTCATTGGCTCAAGGGGGCGATTCGTTCAAAAAGGTTAAGAACCACTGATCTAGAAGACCATATCCCATATATATGGGTTTGCACTGTGTTTTGAGTGAGTTCATTCATGATAGCAATGATTACTAATTACAATTAAGGCATTTCTTCTTAAACAGTTTAAACCATGGTTCATATTCAGGTGTCATGCTAGATTTAGCCACATTACGGCTTAGCAAGTCATGCAAGCAAAATCACAGTTAATTTCATTCCTAATTTCTAATATATTAAAAGCAGAAATATTAAAATGGAAAACATTTTCTTAAACAAACATCAGAACATCATAAAAAATATGTTGTTATTCAACCAGGTTTTGACAGCCTATTGCACCAGTACTTTGCAAATACAGATTTATAAACAAAAGTTAAAATATTTTCCTGCAAAATCTGAAGCTTTAGAAATTCTGAGAATAAGCCTATTTAGAGCTACAAAAAATTAATTCAGAAATTAGAGAAAGAAAAATGCTTTGAAGTAAATCTTAGCATAGATTTTAAGAAAGCAAGAACAGAAATAGTAATGCTATTTTTATTTAGTTAGATATTTTCTTTCAAAGAAAAATGTTTGAACAGTGCTACAAATAGTTGATAGCTACAAATAGTTGATAGTAAACAGAATATATTCATCTTGGGAACTTTACTCTCTACATTCTAAAACTGTACTTATTATTATTTAAAGTTACTCACCTTAGATTTAATATAGAATGGCGATGACTGCTGATGTATTGCTAAGTCCATATTACCATTTGAATTTATGATATTATTACAATTAGTTTGCTCATCTCTGCTGCTTTCATCAGATTGATCAAAATCATCACTATCTTGATCCATTTCTTCTTCCTCCTCCATGTCCTCCTCTTCCTCTGGTA
>NW_015435800.1:0-1046 GCF_001527695.2 Protobothrops mucrosquamatus | reverse complement strand
TAACAGCAGTCCCTTGGTGACTCTCATCTAACCTCAGACATAATATTTCTGAAGAACCGGATTTATCTTCACGCAATTCATCGCAGCTTCACCTGATCCATTCAGCCTCCTTTCTCCCAACAGCTTCCTGGATTCTTAAAAAAAAAAAAAAGAGAGAGAGAGAGAGAGAGAGAGAAAGCGAAGGCTTGCCATACAGTAAGATGTTGTGGAAAGGACAGAGAAAGAAATGCAGAACCGAAGAAGGGGAGGCGAGATGTAAAATTGTAAAATTCTTAAGGTTTTCAGTTTTTCTCAAGCGGCAGCCCCCTTGCCCTAGAGAATAACGGCGACGCTCATACGAATGCATTACATGCAGCCCCTCGCGGGGGTGGGGGCGGGGGGAGAAAAGGCTCGATCCTCCCTCTCTGACTGCGGGCGCTGCAGTGCGAAGCGGCGGGTGTGAAGCTTCCACTTCCCTGGGATTTCATTTCGGGGGGGGGAGGGAGGAGGGGGGTGCGCGCAGAACAGAAAGCAAGAGAAAAGATCCGCCATATTCCTGCCTTACCACGCCCGGAGAGCTGAGCTACTGGAGTCAGTCTGGTTGCACAGTATATGCACCAGTCTCTGCCTCTCCCCCCCCCCCGCCTCCCGTGGTACCCACCCCCGTTTCTTACACCAAAGGAAAGGCGGAACCGAGAAAGGAAGAGCTGGCCCTCCCCGGCTGTCGCCGCCGCCGCTGCCGCCGCCGCCTTCGAGGACAAGCAAGCGCAGCCCTCTCTCCCTTTCTCTTTCCCTCTCTCTCCCTCTTTCTTCGCCCCCAGGCTCCGAGCGAGGGAAGTTGACTTTCCAAGAAGCCGTCCGGAGGTTTCTCGGGGCTAGGGGAGAAGCCGCGTCTCCTGCGCGGACGCTTGGGGGGCCGCGTTCGGGAAAAGGCAGCGGGGGAGGGGGGGGAGGGAAAGCGGGGAGAAAGCGAAGGAAATGGACGGGTTCGGAGCGGAGGGCGGCTTCGGGCGCAGTCGCTAGGGCTTCCAGGCGGAGAAGGGAAGAGCCGCGCGATTTGCCAGGGC
>NW_015435799.1:0-1046 GCF_001527695.2 Protobothrops mucrosquamatus | reverse complement strand
TAAAACAATGTGGTCTATTTTAGAATAAATGTTAAAGGCAGATTTTGTTTGCCTGTTTCTTTGACCACTGCAATATTGATGCCTTTTCAAACTGCCTGCAAGCTACCCCCCCTTCCCTCATGTACTTCTCTTTTTCTTGTCCTTTGTTCTCCATACCTTTTGTCTGCCTCTCCTGGGAGAGTCCACCCAGAAAGGGGGGAGGAGTTCTTACTCATGTCTTTCAGCCCTGAATAGATGACCCCCCCAACCCTTGGAAGCAGAGCACACTGACCCAGATGCTGCTTCCATCCATTTGAGCCATGGAATTGAGTTTTGAATCCAGCCATCTACTAAAAAGCCACCATGCAATCTGAGTGGAACATCTTCCCAAGTCCTACCATTACCCCAGATGCCTGTGAGAGCTGCAGAAGGAAGGAGTCCTGGAGCCACTAGTGCCATGTGAAGCCTCAGAAGAGAAAATTAGACTGTGGGGGGAGAGTGGAAAGTCATTGTAAACTTTTCTTTCTTGCCCCATTTGTATTGTAACAAGCCAGTTGAATGTATTCATGGAGAGATGGCATTTGGAAATAGTTGGCACAGCAAGTACTGAACACCTTGGACTTCTATCTGGTTGGAGGGAAAATTTATCCAGAATGTTTGTATTGCCTGTTTTGTAGAAATAGCTGCACATGCACACACACACACCATTCAGAATCACATTGAGTCTATCCCTTCCACCTACCTTTAGTAAAGTTTCCCAGGCTGATTTTTGCTCTATTGCACCAAAGCTTTGTGGGACCAACTTCCAACAAATTCCAAGGGGGAGGGAACCAGCCCCCCCCTCAGGTGATTTGCAATTCTTATGCCTTGACTAAGAAAGCAACAGGAAAGAGATCCCCAAACCTCAGCCCTGAATATTTTGCACTGGTGGGCTCAGATTGGGAGTCCTAGAGTTCATTATGTGCAATTTAAAGAAAAATTTGATAGCTGGCTTGCATACTGGCTAACCTCAACTGGACATTACAAACCTGGATGCACTGAACTAAGAGCTAAGGCAGGAAACAACC
>NW_015435798.1:0-1046 GCF_001527695.2 Protobothrops mucrosquamatus | reverse complement strand
AACGATGAGGGAAGAGGCTGGGGGGTTAAGGGAGGGTGGTGTGATTAGTACGGTCAGTGGGAGGGGCAGATATGGCGGGAGCAGAGGACCATATCGGGTTTTGGGAGCACGCACACGCTGTTTACAAGCTTGTGGGTGCTCCGGTCCTCAGGGCTCTACTCGGCTTCCAGGGATCTTAGATCCTCGGGCCCGGGATCACTGGCTGATGTTATGCAACACCAGGTCTGTGGTAAACAAGGCCCCCCTCATCCAAGATCTTATCCAAGAGGGGGGTGCGGACCTGGCAGGTATCACCGAGACCTGGCTGGGCATGGAAGGGGGAGTGCCCCTCGTTGATATTTGCCCGCCGGGTTTCCAGGTATTCCATCAGCCGAGGACCTGGGGTAGGGGCGGTGGGGTAGCGGTCATTATAAGGGAGAGCCTATGCCCGAGGGAGACCACTGTGCCTCAGATAGACGGTGGAGAGTCCCTCCTGGTGAAGTGGGGACCAGGGGTACAAGTGGGCCTGTTGATCATATACCTGGCCCCCTGCTATGTATCAACGGCCCTGCCCGAGCTGGCTGACGTAATAGCCGGGGTGGCAGTTGAGACCCCCAGACTTATAGTTATGGGGGATTTCAATCTGCCATCGGCGGGCGAAACGTCGGCGGCAGCTTGGGAGTTCCTGGCTTCCATGACGGCCTTGGACCTGACCCAATTAATTCATGCCCCCACTCACACGGGAGGACACACACTGGATCTAATTTTTGTCTCCGGCCAGTGGCAGAATGATCTGGAAATGGGGGAGATAGTTATAGAGCCCCTGTCATGGTCAGATCATTCACTCCTTAGGATGGACTTCCGGACTGCTCCCCCCCGCCGCAGGGAGACGGAACCGCATAGATGGTTCCGTCCCAGGCGCCTGATGGACCCGGAGAGGTTCCTGACGGAGCTTGGGCCATATCCGGAGGATCTAGTTCACGACTCGGCTGAAAATCTGGCGGCGGCCTGGGATGTGGCCGCTGCCGCAGCACTGGACCGAGTCGTGCCTTTGCGGCCTCTGACCC
>NW_015435797.1:0-1046 GCF_001527695.2 Protobothrops mucrosquamatus | reverse complement strand
AAAGCTGAGCAACAACAAAACTAGTGGAGGTGACAGTATTCCAGCTGAGCTATTCAAAATCTTAAAAGACGATGCAGTAAAAGTGCTACACTCAATTTGCCAGCAAATTTGGAAAACTCAACAGTGGCCACAGGATTGGAAAAGGTCAGTTTACATTCCAATTCTAAAGAAAGGCAATGCCAAAGAATGTTCAAGCTATTGCACCATTGCACTCATTTCACATGCCAGTAAAGTTATGCTTAAAATATTACAAGCTAGACTCCAGCAGTGTGTGGATCGAGAACTTCCAGAAGTACAGGCAGGATTTCGAAGAGGCAGAGGAACTAGAGATCAAATTACCAACATACGCTGGATCATGGAGAAAGCTGGGGAATTCCAGAAAAACATCTACTTCTGCTTCATTGATTATGCTAAAGCCTTTGATTATGTGGATCACAACAAATTGTGGCAAGTTCTTAAAGAGATGGGAGTACCAGACCATCTTATTTGTCTCTTGAGAAACCTATATGCGGGTCAAGAAGCAACAGTGAGAACTGGACACAGAACCACTGATTGGTTCAAAATTGGGAAAGGAGTCCGGCAAAGCTGTATTCTGTCACCCTGTCTATTTAACTCATATGCAGAGCACATCATGAGAAAGGCAGGGCTAGATGAATCAAAAGTTTGAATTAAGATTGCCGGGAGAAATATCAACAACCTAAGATATGCAGATGATACCGCTCTAATGGCAGAAAGTGAAGAGGAACTAAAGAGCCTCTTGATGCGGGTGAAGAAGGAGAGTGCAAAAGTTGGCTTGAAACTCAACATTAAGAAAACCAAGATCATGGCATCTGGCCCTCTCAATTCTTGGCAAATAGATGGGGAAGAAATGGAGGTAGTGACAGATTTTATCTTCCTGGGGTCCAAGATCACCACAGATGGGGACTGCAGCCAAGAAATTAAAAGATGCTTGCTCCTGAGGAGGAAAGCTATGGCAAATCTAGACAGCATACTAAAAAGCAGAGACATCACCCTGCCAACAAAAGTACGTATAGTCAAGGCCATGG
>NW_015435796.1:0-1046 GCF_001527695.2 Protobothrops mucrosquamatus | reverse complement strand
GTCTCCATCGAAGGTTGCCTTGAAAGCTGGTTGGAAAACAGGCTGTTGTGGCCCCCACTGGGGCTGTTGCTGCGGGTCCCACCCCGGTTGTTGGTCCCATGGCTGCTGGGCTCCCTGCTGTTGATGTGGTGCTCCCAGTTGCTGTTGGCCCCATCCTGCTTGCCCATCGAATGGTTGGTGGCCTCTCTGCTGCTGGGCCACGGGGGTTGGTAGTGCCCCCTGTTGCTGCAGGCCTCCCAATGGTGACTGTGCATGCTGGGCCCCTCTGATCTGCAAGCTCACCGGCTGTAGTTCTGCAAGGGTGGGGCTGGGGGCCTCTCTCCACAGGAGCTGTTCTCCGCTTCGCACTTCTAATTCCTTACATCTCTTTGCCACATCTAATGACCCACTGTGAACTGCAGGTGGGTATTTCCACTCGCCCGAGTTTTCAGTGACAGATACCTGGTGGGGGGGTGAAGGCAATCTGTAAGAATTCCTTAATTGTGACTCACGTTCATTTATTGGCAATGCTGTCTGGTTTTCAGCAGAGTTTTCGCTTATCAGTTCTTCATCCATTTTTGGCCTCGCTCCCAGCTGGGAAATCTGCCAGATTCCTCTCTCGCCCGGCTTGCCGGCCTTCGATTCACCCACCCCCCCCGGGAAATCTGCAGCAGTCAAAAAGCTGGCTTCAGACACTTTTTTTTTCCTGCATTTGCATATCTTCGCCAAGTCTTTTCTAGAACCCTCAAAATTAGAGGGAGTGGGTGGGGCTCGGGACCCCAGATTGTTGTAAAAGGAGTCCAGTCCTAAGCATAATGTCATGTGTCTGAGTAACGAAACACTTAAAAGGACTTTCAGGCATGTTTTTTCCTAAAAGCATTTATTAATGTTAAAGCCACATCAGCACAGCATGGGGGAATGCTTAGGACTGGTTCCTTTTCCGCTATGCATGTAATTCTAAACATTTCCCTCCCACCCTTTTTTGGGGTCATGGTTCACATCTTCCAATCAACTTGGAAGATGTGATTTACATCCGGTTTCTTTTCCCCTTCTGCCTGGTTTAACTA
>NW_015435794.1:0-1046 GCF_001527695.2 Protobothrops mucrosquamatus | reverse complement strand
TTTTGGATACTTTGATCCCTCTCTCAAATGCCTTCCTGCTTGGAGAAGCAGAGGCTTAGACGTTCCAAGCCTTTCTCCGCCACAATGGTCCTGAAGAATAAAATTTGCAACATTTGAGACATGTGTGTAAACGGTCCAAGCAGAATGTACAAGCCAACAATTAGAAGCCAGCGGCGGAACATTCAGAAAAAACACGTCTCCTTTTTCCTGGATGATAAAGAATGGTAATTTTGCAGCTGATTCCAAGCTAAATTATGAGGCAGGTCATAGCGGGTAAAGAAATCAATAGGAAGAAGTGACAAAATAATTTAAGAACAAGAAAAATATGTTTTGTCCCTTAATGAAATACTGGCAGTTTAGAAGCATTCTTTCTCCACCCAGGAGTGTACATACGGTAGTTGTGCTGGTGTGTGTTAAATCTTTCCAGCATGTTTTCTGTGCAATAAGGCAAGCCTTTGCAAATTTCTGGAATCTGCTTACTGGAATAATGACCAATACTATTTTTTAGCCTTACCTCATTGTTCTTCTATACAGGTGGTCCTCTACCTACGACCACGATTGAGCTCAAAATTTGTGTTGCTAAGTGAGACAGTTGTTAAGTGAATCACTGCAATTATTAAGTTGTTAAATGAATCCGGCTTCCCCATTGACTTTGCTTGTCAGAAAGTCGCAAAAGGGGATCGCGTGACCCCGGGACACGGCAAGCGTCATAAATATGAGTCAGTTGCCGAGTGTCCAAATTTTGATCACGTGATCACGGGGATGCTGCAAGAGTCATAAGTGTGAAAAATGCTCATAAGTCACTTTTTTCAATATTGTTATAACTTCGAATAATCACTAAATGAATTAATAATAATAATAATAAAGTTGGAAGGGACCTTGGAGGTCATCTAGTCCAACCCCCTGCTCAGGCAGGAAACCCTATACCATTTCAGACAAATGGCTGTCCAGTCTCTTCTTAAAAACTTCCAGTGTTGGAGCATTCACCGCTTCTGGAGGCAGGTTGTTCCACTGGTTAATTGTTCTCACTGTCAGGAAGTTTCTCC
>NW_015435793.1:0-1046 GCF_001527695.2 Protobothrops mucrosquamatus | reverse complement strand
CCCCTTCATGACTCGTGGACTTCAACTCCCAGAATTCCTGAGCCAGCATGAGGGAAACTTTGGCCCGTTCATGACTCTTGGACTTCAACTCCCAGAATTCCTGAGCCAGCATGAGGGAAACTTTGGCCCCTTCATGACTCGTGGACTTCAACTCCCAGAATTCCTGAGCCAGCATGAGGGAAACTTTGGCCCCTTCATGACTCGTGGACTTCAACTCCCAGAATTCCTGAGCCAGCATGAGAGAAACTTTGCCCCTTCATGACTCGTGGACTTCAACTCCCAGAATTCCTGAGCCAGCCTGGCTCAGCTTGGAAACCTCTCCCTTTCCCCTCAGCGTGGCTGGCTCAGGAATTCTGGGAGTTGAAGTCCACAAGTCATAAAAGAGCCAAAGTTGCCTACCCCTGGACTAGAAGACCTCCAAGGTCCCTTCCAGCTCTATTCGGATTGATTGATTGATTGATTGATTGAGGTGACTCTTTTGTATCCTTCACAGACGATGAAAGAAGAATTCGGGAGGCTGAAGGAAGCTCTGGAGAAGTCAGAAACCCGGCGAAAAGAGCTGGAGGAGAAAATGGTTTCATTGCTCCAGGAGAAGAATGACCTCCAGTTGCAAGTTCAAGCTGTGAGTAAATTTAAGCCCCTTTGTTCTCCTTTCTAACTCAGAGGTTGGCATCCTTGCTCCTGGTCCTCAAGTTCTTTCTTTACATGGAGTCCTCGGTGCTCTCTGAGCTTGGTGGCTCTCTGGCAGACATTTCATGGTCCAGCTAGGTAACATCATCCGTGCTGGAAGGGAGGGAGGTTTGAGTAAACCCCTAGCACTGATGATGTTCCCTAGTTGGGTCATGGAATGTCTGCAAGAGAACCACCAAGCTCAGAGACTATCAAGGACACAACATCCCTCCTTCTCCTTCTCCTCCTTCTCCTCCTTCTGCTCCTTCTCCTTTTCTTTCTCCTTCTCCTTCTCCTCTTCCTCCCCTTCTCCTTCTCCTCCTTCTCCTCCTTCTGCTCCTTCTCTTCCTCCTTCTCCTCCTCCTCCTCTTTCTCCT
>NW_015435792.1:0-1046 GCF_001527695.2 Protobothrops mucrosquamatus | reverse complement strand
CAATAAAAATGAATGTTCTCCCCAAGTTTCTTTTTTTGTTTCAGATGATACCTATTTTAAAAAAGGATTCAAATTTGGAAGAATGGCAAAGAGGTATCAATAGATTCATATGGCAGGGGAAAAAACCTAGGGTAAAATTTAAAATTTTGCAAGATGCACGGGAAAGAGGGGGACTTAAAGCCCCTAACTTAAAATTATACTATGAAGCAGTGGTATTAACCTGGATTAGTGATTGGATTAATTTAACTAACAGAGATATTTTGATACTTGAGGGTTGGGATTTATATTATGGATGGCATGCTTATTTATTTTTTGAGAAGAAAATTGATCGGGCCTTTAAATCTCATATTTTAAGGATTGCACTTCTGAGAGTTTGGAAAAAGTATTCGCATAAGTTAAATTTTAAGATCCCTATGTGGGCTATTCCGGAACATGCAATACAAGGAATAGTAAGGGGAGTAAAATTACAAGGTATTGTTTATAAAGAGTTACTTAGGGTAAGAGGGCAGGACTGGCAAATTAAATCATTGGAGGAGTTAAAACAGGATAAGGTTCTCCAGTCCTGGTTGTTACATCTTCAGCTTGTTGAGAGATGGCATATAGACCAAAAATTGGGTTTAATGGTAGAAGACGTGAACTTGATAAAACAGATTAAAGATCAAAGTAGAGCACATATTAGGAGAATATACAGTGTTTTGTTGGAATTTGATTCAGAAACGGAATTGGTTAAAGATTGTATGATTAAATGGGCTCAAATATCCAAGAACCAATTAAATTGGAAACTTGGGAGAAAATTTGGGTAAGAAATGTCAAGTTCACTCAAGCTCAGAATTTAAGGGAAAATTTTTACAAAATGTTTTATAGATGGCATTTAGATCCTCAAAAATTGTCTTGCATGTATCCGAATCTGCAACCAAAATGTTGGAGATGTGGTAGTATGGATGCTACTTATTATCACATCTGGTGGACATGTAGGGATGTTAAAGCTTTTTGGATTAAGATTTGGTGGAATATTCAACAGATTTTTAAGAAAAAGATAAAATTTA
>NW_015435791.1:0-1046 GCF_001527695.2 Protobothrops mucrosquamatus | reverse complement strand
AGGACAAGAAGCAACGGATGGAAACTAATCAAGGAGAGAAGCAACCTAGAACTAAGGAGAAACTTCCTGACAGTGAGAACAATTAACCAGTGGAACAACCTGCCTCCAGAAGCAGTGAATGCTCCAACACTGGAAGTTTTTAAGAAGAGACTGGACAGCCATTTGTCTGAAATGGTATAGGGTTTCCTGCCTGAGCAGGAGGTTGGACTAGATGACCTCCAAGATCCCTTCCAACTTTTTTATTTATTTTTATTTTTATTATTATTATTTTTATTATTATTATTATTATTATTACTACTACTACTACTACTACTACTACTATTATTATTATTATTATTATTATTTGCAAGGTGTTTTCACCGATTACATGAAATGTGAAATGTGAAATGTGACATTACTTAGTTTGTGAAGATTAGCTGAGTGCTGAAAGTTCATGAAGTTATTACAGAGTTACGGAATAAAAGTTAGAAGGGACCAAGTGTCCAAGCAGGAGACCTTATGCCATTCCGGACAGATGGCTGTCGAATCTCTTCTTAAACACCCCACTGATGGACCACCCACAACTTCTAGAGGCAAGCCATTCCACTTTTTCTAAGACAGGAACTTTCTCCTTGATTCTAGATTGGATCTGTTTTTGACCAGTCTACCGCTGCTTCTTCTTGTCCTGCTCTCAGGTGCTTTGGAGAATACGTTGACACCCTGTTTTCTGTGTCAGCCCCTCAAATATTGAAAGACTGCTATCAGGTCACCCCTAGTCCTTTCGTGTGTTAGATTAGACCAGGGGTAGGCAACCTTGGCTCTTTTATGACTCGTGGACTTCAACTCCCAGAATTCCTGAGCCAGCATGGCTGGCTCAGGAATTCTGGGAGTTGAAGTCCACGAGTCATAAAAGAGCCAAGGTTCCCTACCCCTGGACTAGACATATCCAGTTCTCGCCCATCTTTAATAGCGATGAATGCCTAATTTGCATTTAGAGATGCAGATTAGCACATGCAAGCATCTATTTTTTAACCTCGATCCCTGTCTTTGATTTTTTTTGAGCTTCC
>NW_015435790.1:0-1046 GCF_001527695.2 Protobothrops mucrosquamatus | reverse complement strand
AAAGAGTACAGAGAAGAGCAACAAAGATGATTAGGGGACTGGAGGCTAAAGCATATAAGGAACGGCTGCTGGAATTGGGTATGTCTAGTTTAATGAAGAGAAGGACGAGGGGGGACATGATAGCAGTGTTCCAATATCTCAGGGGCTGCCACAAAGAAGAGGGAGTCAAGCTATTCTCCAAGGCGCCTGAAGGCAGGACGAGAAGCAATGGGTGGAAACTGATAAAGGAGAGAAGCAACTTAGAACTAAAGAGAAACTTCCTGACAGTTAGAACAATTAACCAGTGGAACAACCTGCCTCCAGAAGCGGTGAATGCACCAACACTGGAAGTTTTTAAGAAGAAACTGGACAGCCATTTGTCCAAAATGGTATAGGGTTTTCTGCCTAAGCAGGGGGTTGGACTAGATGACCTCCAAGGTCCCTTCCAACTTTATCATTATTATTATTATTATAAAACACAGGAATTGAAAGCATTCACCAAACATATCAACTTGGTGGATAGATGTTAAGGAAAAAAGTTTAGCCTTCCTGTTGTATATATTAAGGAAGACAGAAGCCTTAACATTAAATTTACAGAAAACACCCACACACAGATCAATATTTACATTTTGATTCTCACCACCCACTGGAGCACAAAATGGGAGTTATCAGAACCCTACACCACAGAACTGAAGGCCTGCCAGCCAACAAAGAAGGAAAAGAAAAAGAAACAAACACATTAAGGAAGCCCCCAGAACCTGTGGCTATCCAAAGTGGGCCTTCATCAAATTTCAAAAAAGACCTTGCAGGAGCTGCTCCATTACAAATGAAGAAAACAATAAATGAAGCAACATAGTCATTTCATACGTTGCAGGACACAAACTGAGCAATATGGTATATGCAGTACAATGCAGTGAGTATTTACAGACTGATTATATTGTCACTTGCTCTATAATAATTAAAGTAATTTGATGACACAATTTCTAACAAGCTTCTTGAAATGTATTAAAAACAAAAGGCTATTGTCAGTCAAAATATAGCTATTAACGTAATAATGAATGCATGGG
>NW_015435789.1:0-1046 GCF_001527695.2 Protobothrops mucrosquamatus | reverse complement strand
GCTTGTAGTCAGTCTGTGCGATCTTCTTGCAGCAGCTTACCAGGTGGTCCACTGTTTCTTCAGCTTCTTTGCATAGGCGGCACTTACTGTCTGTTGCTGTCTTCTCAATTTTGACTTTATATGCATTTGTCCTTAAGGCTTGGTCTTGTGCAGCCAGAATTAGTCCCTCGGTCTCTTTCTTCAATTTTCCTGCTCTTAGTCATTGCCAGGTCTTGTTATTATTTGCTTTCCCAGCTATTTTCTTTAATGTACTGGCCATTTAGTGCTTTGTCTTCCCATGCCTCTATTCTGTTCTTCATTTGGTCTTTCTTGTAGACCAGTTTGGTCTCTCCAGTAGTCAGTAAGCCTTCCTGATATACTAATTTCAGTGCATCTTCATCATTGTCCTTCAGATATTCTTCCAAAGCCATTTTTTCTTCTTTAACCATCTGATGTACTTGCAGCATTCACGCCCACCTATTTGCCTTGGTAGATAAAGTCTGTCAATGTCACTGTGTGGATGAAGGGCATGATTCATTGTCATTATTTTTCTGGTCTTCCTATCCATTGCTTTTAGTTCTGCTTGAGTCCAGTCCACTATTCCAGCTGTGTATCTAATGACTGGAATTGCTCAGGTGTTGATTGCCTTTATGGCATTTCCTCCATTGAGTTTGGACTTTAAGATCTTCTTCACTCTCTTGATGTATTCACCTCTAATCTTTTTCTTGACTTCAGTGTGCTTGATGTTGTCAGCTTGAAGGATACCCAAGTATTTGTAGTAATCTTCCTCATCCAGACTCTTAATGTTATTTTTGTGGGGCATCTTGATTCCTTCAGTTTTCACTATTTTTCCTTGTTTGATAGTAATTGTGGCACATTTGTCCAAGCCAAACTCCATTGCAATATCTTGGCTATATATACGGACAGTGTTGAGCAGCGATTCTATTTCAGATGATGTTTTTCCATACAGCTTCAGATCATCCATGTAAAGGAGGTGGGATAGTCTGGCAGATGTTTTTGATGTTTGATAGCCATGTCCTGAGTTATTCAGTATTGTTGACAGAGGA
>NW_015435788.1:0-1046 GCF_001527695.2 Protobothrops mucrosquamatus | reverse complement strand
CATCTCAGGGAGCCCCGGGGCTTAGGCAGCCCACCTGGCATACAAGAGAGCCACATAGGCCCTTCGGGAGTTTGGTGGCCGCCATTTGGGTCCGTCCTTTTGGCAGCCATCACCCGTGAGGAACTGGGTGGGGGCTTCCTCCAGAGGCCTAGCTGAGGTGGTCAGGGGAGGAGGTTGGGTGTTTGCAGCAGGGAGTGGGCTCCCAGATCCCAGCCTACAAAGATGTCAGCCCTGACTTCCTCAAGGCCTCCCAGCAGGAGAAGGAGCAGGATGCCTGGGTAAAGCTGGGGCCAGCAAAGGCCTCTGCCAGCTGCCATGGGGGGGAGTGATGGAGAGGCCAGAAGCTTGAGAATGAGCCAGGTTAGAGGGAGGGAGGGTCTGGCCTGGGTCCCCCCTCCCACGGCAGGTGGAGCAGGAGCCAGGTGGGGTCCCAGGAGCCCAACCCCACCAGAGATTGGCTGCTTGCCTCTCAGCCTCTGCTCTGGCCTCCGGGCAGGCCCTGACTCACACGCCGGATGGAACTGCCCTCGCCACATGCAGGGATGGCCTCGTGTGATAGCAGCAGCACAACACACAATCACAAGAGGCAGCTCCCTGGACTGGCCATAAAAGACCAAGATCTGGGCTGCTCCCAGAGGCTCCTCAGTCGGACACCCACCCCGTCTGCCAGCTGCTTCTCCCAAGAACTTGAGCACAATGAATCTCGGGGGATTTTCGCCTACGAAACTTACCACCCCCAAAATTCAAGGCTTTGCTAACCAGGTAGGTCATCCCCCCAACCCCTCCGAAGGACCCCCACCCAGCTCCCTTCCCTGCTTTGCCAAGACATGCCCCTTTCCTGAGCTCCCCAAGGAGCCCCCAAAGCATGCGCCCCTCAAGTCCAAGGAGCCCCCAAAGCATGCGCCCCTCAGGCCCCCGTCATCTGCCCAGGCCGGCGAGGAGCCGTGAGGCGGCAAGGGCCCCCCTGGCATCTCCCAGAGGTGCCCTCTTGCGGCCTCATTGCCTTGGACGTGTCGCTTCTGCCACCAGGTGAAACCCAAGCTGGA
>NW_015435787.1:0-1046 GCF_001527695.2 Protobothrops mucrosquamatus | reverse complement strand
TGATCAATTTTCCAAAGCACCTGATGGCAGGACAAGAAGCAGTGGGTGGAAGGTCATTAAAGAGAGATCCAGCCTAGAAGTAAGGAGAAATTTCCTGATTCTGTAAACAATCAGTGGAACAGGGTTACCTCCAGACATTTTGGGTGCTCCATCACTCTTTTAAAAAAAGACCAGACAGCTATTTGTCTGGAATGGTATAGAGTCTCATGCTTCAACAGGCAGTTGGAGCAGAAGACCAATCAATCAATCAATCAATCAATCAATCAATCAGAATAGAGTTGGAAGGGACCTTGGAGGTCTTCTAGTCCAGCCCCCTGCTCAAGCAGGAGTCCCTATATCATTTCAGACAAGTGGGTTGTCCAGTCTCTTCTTAAAAACCTTGAGTGATGAAGCACCTACAATGTCTGAAGGCAAGCTATTCCACTGGTTAATTGTCCTCACTGTTAGGAAGTTTCTCCTTAGTTCCAGATTGCTTCTCTCCTTGACTAGTTTCCATCCATTGTTCCTTGTCTTGACTTCTGGTGCTTTGGAAAATAAGTTGACCCCCTCTTCCTTGTGGCAGCCTCCCAAATACTGGAAAACTGCTATCATGTCCCCCCTAGTCCTTCTTTTCTCTAGACTGGCCATTCCCAAATCCTGCAACTGTTCTTCATATGTTTTAGTCTCCAGGCCTTTAACCATCTTAGTTGCTCTTCTTTGCACTTTTTCCAAAATCTCATCTTTTTTTGTAATGTGGTGATCAAAACTGGATGCAGTATTCCAGTTGTGGCCTTACTAAGGCATTATAAAGTGATACTAATACTTCACTTGATTTTGATTCTCTGCCTCTGTTTATGCAACCAAAGATTGTACTCAGGGCTTTTTTTCTCGGAGAAAAGGTGGCGGAACTCAAACCTGGCCACGCCCTCATCAAACCCTAGGACCGCCCCTTTAGAGAACAGGAATGCAAGTAAAATTTGGGAGGGGCTATTTCCGGTGTGGGAGGGGCTATTTCCGGTGCGGCCGGCCCGGAAAAAGGTGCCGGAACGCGGTTCCGCCGCGTTCCG
>NW_015435786.1:0-1046 GCF_001527695.2 Protobothrops mucrosquamatus | reverse complement strand
TCATCCGTGGTTTCGGGGTGGAGTTTCATCAGTACGCAGATGACACCCAGCTGTACATCTCCACCCCGGACCACCCCAACGATGCCGCGGAAGTGATGTCCCGGTGCCTGGAGGCCGTGCGAGTCTGGATGGGGAGGAACAGGCTTCATCTCAACCCGTCCAAGACCGAGTGGCTGTGGTTTCTGGCGTCACGTCATAGCCAGTTGGTTCCATCTCTGGCTATCGGGGGTGAGTCATTAGCCCCCACGGAGAGGGCAACCTGGGCGTCCTCCTGGATGCTCGGCTGTCTTTAGACGATCATGTGACGGCCGTGGCCAGAGGGGATTTTCATCAGGCTCGCCTGATACGCCAGTTGCGCCCCTTTCTGGATCGGGATGCCCTACGCACAGTCACTCAAGCCCTCGTTGTTTCCCGCCTGGACTATTGCAATGCTCTCTACATGGGGCTCCCCTTGAGGTGCACCCGGAGGCTCTAGCTCCGGAGGCTCTAGCTAGTTCAGAATGCGGCTGCGCGGGGGATTTTGGGGGCCTCTAGATGCTCCCATGTAACACCTCTCCTGCGCGAGCTGCACTGGCTGCCGGTGGCCTTCCGGGTGCGCTTCAAGGTGTTAGTAACAACTTTTAAAGCGCTCCATGGCAATGGACCTAGGTATTTGCAAGACCACCTCCTACCAAACACCTCCCTTCGACCAGTCCGCTCCCATAGAGAGGGCCTCCTTAGAGTGCCGTCGGCCAGACAATGCCGGCTGGCGACCCCCAGGGGGAGAGCCTTCTCTGTGGCAGCTCCTGCCCTCTGGAATGACCTACCCCCCGACCTACGTACAGTTGCGGACCTGCGCCTTTTCGCTGAGCCCTGAAGGCCCATCTATTCCGTGCGGCCGGCCTGGCGTAGTTTGATTATGTTTTAGTGGGGGTTTTTGTATGGGGTGTTTTTAGAACAGGCCTGTTATTTAATTTGATTTTAGAACAGAAACTATTTATTTATTATTGTGGTTTTTAGTATCGCCTGTTCACCGCCCTGAGTCCCGTAAGGGAGATAGGGCGGTA
>NW_015435785.1:0-1046 GCF_001527695.2 Protobothrops mucrosquamatus | reverse complement strand
ATATTTGCTGTGGCCTATGTCAATTAAAATTACTCTTAAAACCCCACTAAAAATTCCCCTAGGCCAATCCCGCTTGTTGGAAGAGCCATGTCTTAAGGGCGCGGCGGAAGGAGGGGAGATCCGGGATCACCCGGATCTCTGGGGGTAGTTCGTTCCAGAGGGTGGGAGCTCCCACCGAGAAGGCCCTCCCCCTGGAGGTTGCCAGCCGGCACTGTCTGGCTGACGGCACCCTGAGGAGACCCACTCTGTGGGAGCGTACCGGCCGATGGGAGGTAATCTGCGGCAGAAGGCGGTCTCGGAGATATCCAGTTCCGACCAGCATCCCCATGGTCATCAAATCAAAATTCAGGCACTTGGCAACTGGTTCATAATTATGACCGTTGCTGTGCCCCAGGGTCATGTGATCCCCTTTTGCAACCTTTTGACGAGCAAAGTCAATGGGGAAGCCAGATTCACTTAACAACTGGGTTACTAATTTATCAACTGCAGGGATAAGAATAGAATAGAATAGAATAGAATAGAATAGAATAGAATAGAATAGAATAGAATAGAATAGAATAGAATAGAATAGAACTGGAAGGGACCTTGGAGGTCTTCTAGTCCAGCCCGCTGCTGGACCATTTCAGACAAGTGACTGTCTAACCTCTTTCTAAAAATCTCCAGTGATGGAACGCCCATGATTTCTGGAGGCAATATATTCCACTGGTTAATTGTCCTCACTGTCAGGAAGTTTCTCCTTAATTCCAGGTTGCTTCTCTCTTTGATCAGTTTCCAACCATTGTTTCTTGTCCTTCCCTCTGGTGCTTTGGAGAATAATGTGACCTCCTCTTCTTTGTGGCAGCCCCTCAAATATTGGAACATTGCTATCATGTCTACTCTATTTCTTCTTTTCTTTAGACTAGCCAAACCCAAGTCCTGCAGCCATTCTTTGTATGTTTTAGTCTCCAGGCTTTTGATCATCTTAGTTGCTCTCCTCTGAATTTTTTCCAAACTCTCAACATCTTTTTTGTGATATGGTGACTAAAATTGGCTGCAGTATTCCAGGT
>NW_015435784.1:0-1046 GCF_001527695.2 Protobothrops mucrosquamatus | reverse complement strand
GAATCGGTGGGCCTGAATGGGGGGAGTGAGCATTTTTTTCTCTCAAAGTCAGTCTTAGGAATGCCCAGAGATCCGAAAGGACCAATGGGAATTCTCCCTTCTGTGGCGTCATCGGTCTCCGGGCAGAGTCTCTCACGACTTCACCCGATGGAAGAGGCTGTCCGGCGCAGAGCGAGAAGCGGAGAAAGAGGGGGGGGGAGAAGTGTTGGGGGGGGATTTTATGGGGAGAGAAATCAGCCCTGAAAGAAAGAAAAAAAAGAAAGAAAAATATCCATATCCATGGACAGGATGTATAAGAGGATCTGAGCAGATTTTCTTCCTTCTAAAATATCTCAATATTATTTTAAGAAGGATGGAAGGATGCACCGTATATTAAATAAAATAAATTTATAACACCGAATTATAACCTGGAACATTAATGGAAATTCTGTGGACTTCAGTAATCCTAGCACCGTAATGTATAGGATTACAGCCTTAACCATTAAAGTCTGAAAACCTTCACCCCGCCCCCCAAACTATCCAAAAAACCAGACATTCTGTTTCTTATGTTTCCTTAAATCAAGAGAAAACATTTTTTCTAATCTTCCGTGGAGATTCGTGTTCGGGTGAGTTACGCAAAGGCGGGTCAGGCAGATCCTCCATTCCCGATTCTGCTCAAAAGAGCTTTGGGGGTCCAGAGGGGGCCTGGATCCTTCCCAGGGATGGGGGGCTGGAGGGGTCAAACTCCCCCCCTGGCCCAGCACCAGCCCCGGCAGGACAGAGCCGGTTCCCCACCCCCTGCAGCCGAAGGAGGCGGCAGAGTCCGAATCTCCCCCCCCCCAGTTGTGTGTCTGGACACAGCCAGTCGCACAAAGTCTGTCCCGGATCCAGGCAGCCTCTTGGGGGGGGGGGAGGGGCGTCAATCGCTCGCCTGACCCGGGCAGAACCTCTGGGCTCCTTTCCTGCTTCCCCCCCCCCCAAATATTGTGATTTTCTCCTAGTTCTTCCTTGCCTTACACAAACACACACAGACACACACACACAAACACAGCAACTCCTTTGCACAA
>NW_015435783.1:0-1046 GCF_001527695.2 Protobothrops mucrosquamatus | reverse complement strand
CATCTTAGCCATCTTGTATTTTCTATCTCTCAGCTCCAGGGTAACATACTGGATTTCTTAGACTCAAGAAAATGTCTGATGTCATAGAGTTTCTCTTATGTCAACAATATATGCAGGGAAATTCTTAGTAGGGGTGTAGTATGCTTATGATTCTATTTGGTTCATTGGTGAGGAGAAGGAGGAAGTCAGTTTTAATTTTATTTTCTACCTTGGATTAAGAATAATTGTTTAGGTTGTTTTCCTTTGGCTTTTGTATATCATAACTGGAATTTGCATAAATTCTGCTTTGGAAATTCAGTCCCAACCAAGAAAAGTCCAATTTCAAGGAAGAAATATGCAAACTATGTTGCTAGTTTGTTATCAGCTTGTCTTTGCCCCCTTTTAATTTGAAAATAATAATAATAATAATTGCTTAATAAAGTTCTGTAGGTGTTAAGTCCGGAGAATAATGGCGCTTGAGACGAAGCATTTCTAATAAGTCTTTATTCTCTGCTTCCATTCTACGAACAACCCGAGCAGAGGCACGCAGGCCTCTATTTAAACCTTCTGATCAATTTACTTGGACTTCAGTAAGGCATTTGATAAAGTAGATCACAACCTACTACTCGATAAGATAGAAAAATGTGGGTTAGACAGCATCACCACCAGATGGATTCGTAGCTTGAACACTGGGCGCTATCTAACAAAATGAAATTCAATGGTGAAAAAAGTAAGGTTCTACATTTAGGCAAGAAAAACCAAATGTACAGGTATAGTATAGGGGGTACCTTGCTCAATAGTAGTAACTGTGAGCGGGATCTCGGAGTCCTAGTGGACAATCACTTAGATATGAGCCAGCAGTGTGCTTCAGCTGCCAAAAAAGCCAACACAGTGCTGGGCTGCATTAACAGAGGGATAGAATCAAGATCACATGAAGTATTAATACCACTTTACAATGCCTTAGTAAGGCCACACTTGGAATACTGCATCCAGTTTTGGTCACCATGATGTAAAAAAGATGCTGAGACTCTAGAAAGAGTACAGAGAAGAGCAACAAAGATGATTAG
>NW_015435782.1:0-1046 GCF_001527695.2 Protobothrops mucrosquamatus | reverse complement strand
CAGAACAAATGCATGAAAGAAGAATTAATTGATTGAGACAAAGAGAAAGAAAGTGATGGTTGGATGGAATTGATGACATGGCAAAAAAGACAGAAGTGAGAACCATGAAGAATAAAAGGCAATGTCTGCATCATTGGCAGGATGTGATTTAAAGCAAAGATAGTTAGCAAGGGAAACAAGTTATGAAAAGTTCAACTGAATTGTGTTCATTGACTAGATTTAGTTAAATGTTTTTTTCTTTTCCTGGAAAGGTTCCTCGGGATTCAGTGCAGAAATACATGCTGTACCTGTTGGAGGCTATTCCAAGAAGCCACATTTTTTTATGGGCTTGCAAAGTAGTCATGTGTTTTCAGGAAAATACATGTTTGATTTAAAGAGGGATCAACAGGATAACGGTATTTGGGCACTTTTCCTACTCCAGATCCAAATAGCAGCAATCCCTAGAGCAGGGGTGTCAAAATGGTGGCCCACGGGCCAGAGGCATCACATGCAGGCCACACCTACTCCGGTTCTGCAAAGGCAAAAAACATTGCGATACATCATGATACACCATGTGACGCAATTGAGTTTGACACCTGTGTAGAGGGTGTGCCTCAGTCAAATACTTTCCCATTCCATAATAAGCAGTATTTAAGCACCATCACCCCTTACATATATATCTTTGGGTATTGCCTGAAACAACTTTGGAAATAGCAGAAGGGCTTGTTTCTGAATCTTCAAAACATTTTGAAAGGCTATGATTTGCTCCCAAAACACCTGACTTACTTTGCTTCTTTAAAGCAAGTTCCCACTTCAGTTCATGAAACTACTTCATTGGGGCAATTCAATTGTAGCTTCATTGAATCAAAGAACCCCTTTGAAGGGTTTGCAAACTCTAATCCTGAATCTGTAATCCATCTGTCAAAGTTCAACATTATCCTGCTAGTTTTATTCAGTGCTTTTTTTCTAAAAAAAAAAAAAAAGTGCCGGAACTCACACACATCATACAATCCGCCTTGCCTACCCTACAAGGTTCCATCCAAAAAAGGTGCCAGAACTCCGTTCTG
>NW_015435781.1:0-1046 GCF_001527695.2 Protobothrops mucrosquamatus | reverse complement strand
TGGAATAGAATAGAATGCAATAGAATAGAATAGAATGCAATAGAATAGAATGCAATAGAATAGAATAGAATAGAAAATAGAATGCAGAATAGAATAGAATAGAACAGAACGCAAATTGCAGAATAGAATACAATGCAATACAATACAATAGAAGAATAAAGAATAAAATGGAGTGGAGTGGAATAGAATAGAATGCAATAGAATAGAATGCAATAGAATAGAATGCAATAGAATAGAATAGAATAGAAAATAGAATAGAATAGAATAGAACGCAAATTGCAGAATAGAATACAATGCAATACAATACAATAGAAGAATAAAGAATAAAATGGAGTGGAGTGGAATGCAATAGAATACAACATAACGCAAATTGCAGAATAGAATACAATGCAATACAATAGAATAATAAAGAATAAAATGGAGTGGAGTGGAATAGAATAGAATGCAATAGAATGCAATTAGAATAGAATAGAATGCAAATTGCAGAATAGAATACAAGGCAATGCAATACAATACAATAGAAGAATAAAATGGAATGGAGTGGAATAGAATAGAATGCAATAGAATAGAACAGAATAGATTGTCAACAGATTTGTTGACTAAGAGTTAAAGAGAGACTAGTATAGCTATTTTGATGTACTTAGCTCTCATCAGCTAGCCATACCCTTCTGAGATTCCTAGAGGTTAATACATCTGCCCAACATGCAAGTGGCCCCAGGTTCGAATCTCAGAAGGGTATGGCTAGCTGATGAGAGCTAAGTAGATCAAAACAGCTATACTAGTCTCCCTTTAACCCTTTGTCCACAAATTTAAATTTAACATACTTATATGTATGTAATTTCCAGGAATGACTGAAAAATTCTGGGCCTATGTCAACAGGAATGGTGTGGGAACTGGAGCCTTTACAGTCAAGATCCCAGCCCGTCTCCATTTACGCAAAGTAGTAAACACACAAACCAGAGTATGTTTCAAAATGTCAACTTTTAATAATTGCTTTCGTTGCCATGTTATGTCATGAATTATAAAGGAGCTAGAAAAAAAAAAAA
>NW_015435780.1:0-1046 GCF_001527695.2 Protobothrops mucrosquamatus | reverse complement strand
AGTTTAAGAAAAAAACTCTGAATAAGATTCCTTAATATTCCTGTCTCTCAAATTCATATGAAAATGAAGAACATACATATGTAACTACAAATATATTTACCATACCCAGTGAATGCTAAATATTGGGTAGCAATAAACAATTGATTGTTTTCATTTTCAGTAAGAACTTGATTGCATAATAATTTATTGGCTTGCATACAAATAAGTATTTTGTTCCTCTAGCTTCGTATTTATTTATCAGATGCCATTTTGAAGATCCACTGTAAAGTATAATAATCAGGGATATTTGTGTTTTTAAAATGTTTTGGGAGAAATGGTTTAGACTTGTTGGATTACCGCTTCTAACACCCCCAGCCAAGCAAACCAATGAAAAAGTTGGCTCGATTAAAGCTGAATTTGATCTTTTATGCCAGTGCCTTCATTTGTCCTACAGGTGGTGCTATATGCTTGGTCATAACTCATATTTAGGAAGACTTCTGTATTACTTTTGATTTAGCTGTACAGAACTTTTGCTCCCATTAAGAAAAGAGCTAGAGAACACATTTTTCTTCATTTCTGCTTTAATAGAACAAAAATGTGTTTCTTGAGAAAAATTCAAAACTCTTAATTTTTCTGAGTTAGGGCTGATTATGATTACAAATAAAATAATAAAATTGCTCTAATTGCATCTAGTAAGACCAAGATAGGCATAAAAGCTAAACATACTATTTCCACATTGTTCAGATGAGTTTTTGCATTGTTAAAAGTGAGGTGGTTGTGAGTTGTGTGTCTACATGTACCTAAATATTTTACTGAAATAAATAACAAAGCCTAGCTCAGATCCATCACTAATAAGATGGGGGACATACTATATATTATGGAACCCCGAGAGGTGGCATGCTGCGGGTGCTAATAGAAAATCACTTAAAATGGCCAAATTAAGATTCTTTTTAAAGGGGTGTTTTAATAAATTTTTAGGGGGATCAAGGGTGGTTGGGAGGGGGGAGGATCACCTTAGGTCAGGACCAGCCATGTCTGAGGGTTGCGGTGTAGAAAGGGTGGGGGGG
>NW_015435778.1:0-1046 GCF_001527695.2 Protobothrops mucrosquamatus | reverse complement strand
AAACTATTTTGGAATTTAAATATAAACAGAAGAAACTGGAGAGAAGTCTACAAGCTAAATCCAAGCCTCCTGTTCCAGAAAAGGCTTGGAAGATGTACGTTGACACCCTCCAGAGCACAAACGAGGACTTCATGCATCCCTTAACGGATATGCACAACCCATCCAGTCCTATGGGATTTGCAGAGTTAAATAATATTCCAGTGGCGCATTGTGAAGAATATTGCTAAGAAGGAGATCTAGAATTGTTGATTTTGTTTTGTGTTATGGAAAGTACCAATGTATGTATGTTGCATTTTTCTTTTGTATGTTAAAAATAGTGGTGATGACCTACAAAAGAAACACTTTGAAGAAAAGTCTTTCTAATTTGGGATGTTCTCTTTTGCTTTGACAGCAATAGTTAGGTAGAGAAATTGATAGCATAACCCCATGAAGGTATGCTCAGAAAAAAATTCCACTGGTTCCAGTGGGACTTACAGTTCATTTGCACAGCCAGGTTGCGCCAACATGAGTATGGATCAACAACCATTTCTTGAAGATCTGCTAATATCAGATCTATTGATAGCTTCCTCTATCCACACCAGCCCACCCAGGTAGGTAACTTCTGCCTGTCTTTCTCTGCTGTGCATCGAAAGTAGTGGTTTCTGACTTGTGCTGGCACAACAGCACTGTCAGCTACATCAATTGACCTCATTTCATTGTTGGCACATGGTTCCAGTCCTACCATATGCTATTACAGGAACCCTTCTTTTCATCTGCTCACTGACACTGCCTGCCATGGCCATTTGTGCCAGGCTGCCAATCCACTTCTGAAGGGACCTCAACCAGGGGACCTGTGGGTTTTTTGTACTGTTTTTATTCATTTCATCAGTGGTCCAGTGTCCTTTCTTTCTTTCTTTCTTTCTTTCTTTTTCTTTCTTTCTTTCTTTCTTTCTTTCTTTCTTTTTCTTTCTTTCTTTCTTTCTTTCTTTCTTTCTTTCTTTCTTTCTTTCTCTCTCTCTCTCTCTCTCTCTCTCTCTCTCTCTCTCTCTCTCTCTCTCTCTCTCTCT
>NW_015435777.1:0-1046 GCF_001527695.2 Protobothrops mucrosquamatus | reverse complement strand
GGGGGAGATCATTCGTGGCTTTGGGGTGGATTTCCATCAGTACGCTGATGACACTCAGTTGTACATATCCACCCCGGGCCACCCCAATGATGCCCTTGACGTGATGACCCGGTGTCTGGAGGCCGTGAGGGTCTGGATGGGGAGGAACAGACTCAGGCTCAACCCGTCCAAGACCGAGTGGCTGTGGTTACCGGCGCCTTGGCATAGTCAGCTGATTCCATCGCTGACTATAGGGGGCGAAACTCTGGCTCCCTCGGATCGGGTACGCAACTTGGGTGTCCTCCTGGATCCACGGCTGACACTGGATGACCAGTTTGCGGCCGTGACCAGGGGGGCGTTTTATCAGGTTCGCCTGATTCACCAGTTGCGACCTTTTCTGGACCGGGACGCCCTACGCACAGTCACTCATGCCCTTGTCACCTCCCGCCTGGACTACTGCAATGCTCTCTACATGGGGCTCCCCTTGAGGAGCACCCAGAGGCTCCAGCTAGTCCAAAATGCGGCCGCGCGGGTGGTGTTGGGAGGGACTCGTCGCTCCCATGTAACACCGCTGCTGCGCGAGCTGCATTGGCTGCCGGTGGCCTTCCGGGTGCGCTTCAAGGTGCTGATCATCATCTTTAAAGCGCTCCATGGCATCGGACCCAGATATCTTCGAGACCGCCTCCTGCCGCAGATTACCCCCCATCGACCTGTACGCTCCCACAGAGTGGGTCTCCTCAGGGTGCCGTCAGCCAGACAGTGCCGGCTGGTGACCCCAAGGGGGAGGGCCTTCTCTGTGGGAGCTCCCACCCTCTGGAACGAACTGCCCCCCAGAGATCAGGGTGATCCCTGATCTCCCTTCCTTCCACCGCGCCCTTAAGACATGGTTATTCCAGCTTGCGGGACTGGCCTAGGGGAAACTTTTAGAGGGGGTTTTAATTATATTTTAATTTGACCAAATTCAAATATTTCCCTTTTAACTAATTTTTAAATTTGTAGTGTTATTTTTGTATTTTTACCTGATTGTCAGCCGCCCTGAGTCCGCAAGGAGAAGGGCGGGATATAAA
>NW_015435776.1:0-1046 GCF_001527695.2 Protobothrops mucrosquamatus | reverse complement strand
ATTTTAAAAGTATTTTAATCGGAAACACAGCTGATAATATTTGGTTTTAATTCGGCTTTTATCGGGGTTTATTTTTTGTATTTTTGTATTTTTGTATTTTGTATTTTTTTTGTATTTTGTGTATATTATTTGTTTTTAATATGCTGTGAACCGCCCTGAGTCCTATGGGAGAAGGGCGGTATACAAATTAAAATAATAATAATAATAATAATAATAATAATAATAATAATAATAATAATAATAATAATAATAATAATAATAATAATAATAATAATAATAATAATGTAACTGTGACCTTGTCCTTTGCTGTGGCTACAGCCCCTAAGTGTGATTCATTTGGCATGAACTAACTCTGATCAAATGCCAGTTTTTCTGTCCCCACTTTCTCCACTTCGTGAGTCTAAATGCAGAAATCCTAAATGATGCTGTTGACATGCTAAGGAAGTTACTCCTAAACTCACTTATTTGGGGGAATGTGTTGGAGATCTCAACAGATTGGCTTTTGAATGGACATGCATAGAATTGCAGTGATATCCATTGCACGCCTGAAGCAAAAATGTTTCTAAATACAAGCAGAAGATTGGAAAGCGACATTCAGTTGCTTGAGTTTAATCTTTTGCTCTGTGACAATCCACGCTGACGCATCCCTAAAAATGGCTTCAATGATCTCTCTCTCTCTCTCTAACATATCTAATACTCCTTCATTCTCCTAGTTTCCTATTATTTTATTTGATTGTTTGTTTTTCAAATTTTTGAACCTCTCTCCTCTCTCAGTGATTTTGTTGGCTGAGAAAGAGTGAGCTTATTTTTGTGGCACTTTTGTGCTCTTCTCTTCTTTCCTCTCCTCTCCTCTCCTCTCTCCTCCTTCTCTTCTCCTTTTTCTTGGCCCCATTATCTGTGTTCCTTTCCTTCTCCCATTTTGTCTAAATATTTAAAAATACAATCTCATGTAGGTGGGCAATGACTAGGGAAGCATAGGGTAGCCCTGTTGTACCAATGCCATCTATAGAGTTGCTATTTGCCTTTGTTTGCAACCATGTGACACT
>NW_015435775.1:0-1046 GCF_001527695.2 Protobothrops mucrosquamatus | reverse complement strand
CGGCACTCTAAGAAGGCCCTCTCTGTGGGAGCGGACTGGTCGAAGGGAGGTGTTTGGTAGGAGGCGGTCTTGCAAATACCTAGGTCCATTGCCATGGAGCGCTTTAAAAGTTGTTACTAACACCTTGAAGCGCACCCGGAAGGCCACCGGCAGCCAGTGCAGCTCGCGCAGGAGAGGTGTTACATGGGAGCATCTAGAGACCCCCAAAATCCCCCGCGCAGCCGCATTCTGAACTAGCTGGAGCCTCCGGGTGCACCTCAAGGGGAGCCCCATGTAGAGAGCATTGCAATAGTCCAGGCGGGAAACAACGAGGGCTTGTGTGTGTGTGTGTGTAATACTAATCTGTTGGTTATTATGCCATATGAATATGCCAAAACTGAAAAAAAAATGTGATGCCCAATTCTTTTAGACTAGACCGTCCTGAATGAATGAAGTTATGTAAAAAAAATCTTGAACCCAGTGAAGATCATAGCAACTTTGAAGCTAGTTAACATTTAATTCTACCTGTACCAAAATGATTCAGTTACAATAATTTCTGTAAAATACCTGAGGGATATGGAACTCATAAATTTTGATGATCTGGTTCATTTTCACATTGCATAGACATAACATAGCTCATCCCAATCCCTCCTAAATATGCAGTTCTCTGCCTTTGACTCTGTAAGTTGTACTTCATTAGCTATGCTGGCTAAGTTATAAGGGCACAAAAGATAGAAACGCACAACCATAAATCAGCATTTTTATTCATTTATTCCTTTTATTTGGTATTTGCAATTTTCCTGCATCAAATTCTGGAAACCTCATCCCTCATCTCAAATAACTTAGTAAGACACTGGACTTCCATTGATTTTTTTTTTCATTTCATTTTCAATCAATTGATCACCCAGCAAGTTGTATAACTCTACTTTCTGGCAGAAGCTAACTGATTAGAAAACTCTTTGCAGGTTAAGACAACCATTGAGTTTATATATTATTGTATATTTGAAAACATATAAAATAAAATATTTGTGCCATAAAATATTGTGGATTGAAAATAGTGATTTGCT
>NW_015435774.1:0-1046 GCF_001527695.2 Protobothrops mucrosquamatus | reverse complement strand
TATCCCTCTGTTAATGCAGCCTAGCACTGTGTTGGCCTTTTTGGCAGCTGCAGCACACTGCTGGCTCATATTTAGGTGATTGTCCACTAGGACTCTGAGGTCCCTCTCACAGTTACTACTATTGAGCAAGGTGCCACCTATGCTGTACTTGTGCAATTGGTTTTTCTTGCCTAAATGTAGAACCTTGCTTTTTTCACCACTGAATTTCATTTTGTTAGATAGTGCCCAGTGTTCAAGTCTGTCCAGATCCTTCTGTATCTTAAAATAGAAAATGGTCATGTCATGCCATGGTCAAATCTCACAAACTGAATTATCAACATTGATTAGAACATACAGAATAACAAAGTTGGAAGGGACCTTGGAGATCTTCTAGTCCAACCCCCTGCTCAGGCAGGAAACCCTACCATTTCAGACAAATAATTGTCCAATTCTTCTTAAAAACTTCCAGTGTTGGAGCATTCACAACTTCTGGAGGCAGGTTGTTCCATAGATTAACTGTTCTAACTGTAAGAAAATTTCTCCTTAGTTCTAAGTTGATTGTCTCCTTGATACATTTCCATCCATTGCTTCTTGTTCTGCCTTCAGGTGCTCTGGAGAATAGCTTGACTCTCTCTTCTTTGTGGCAACCTCGGAGATATTGGAACACTGCTATCATGTCACCCCCTAGTCCTTCTTTTCATTAAATGCGCATTATCATTTATATAGAAGGATGTGTAAATTGGAAATTCCCATCAGACACAACCACACTTTCTAGTGAGCATTAAGGGTACCAGCTGTAATCACTGTAATGCTAAAAATAGTTGTAAGCTAAGCTACCTACCACAGAGCAAATGTTTGTTGAATGGCTGCTGTGAAAAGAGTTGTTTCTCTGAGCAGACGGAAGGAAAATGAAAATAATATACTTTGGTCACAGTATTCATGTGAATAGAATAGAGTGACTTATCAGAAAGACCTATTGAATTTAATGAAAGGCCACTGGCATGGGTACGTTGTGCCAGGATCAGGACCAGGGTAATTGGATGCATTAAAAAATAATGGCATGCTCT
>NW_015435773.1:0-1046 GCF_001527695.2 Protobothrops mucrosquamatus | reverse complement strand
AGGCTACTGGCGCCGTATAGCATAAAGGTGGCCCACAGACCTGACCAGACCTTGCGGGCAAAAGTAATGCGCCCCAAAGATCAACTTCCCAGTGCTGAGAGATCAGCGATTGTTTATAAGATCGACTGCATGGGGTGCCAGAGCAATTATATAGGTGAAACATCTAAGAGACTGGGAACACGCCTTCGAGAACATAGACGCAGTCAGAAGAGGGGAGTCATACTCCCAGATTTGGGCCCATATGATGGAGCATGGACATCATTTTGATTTTGAGAATGCCCAGGTCTTAGCTAATGACTCCACGAAGGGAGTCCGCCTGCTAAAAGAAGCATGGCTGTCAGGGGTGGATTCAATCAACCGCCATGTAGGCCTGTGCTCAGCTCATCGAGCACTCAGGACATGGAACACCAATCGCTGTATGAACGACCCAGGAGGAGTGGGGAGGGAATTACAGGACCGGAAAAAGAACACCTCCTGGAGCCCCCAGCAAAGCCTGGAATGGCGGCCCCCTTCCGTTCAACGTGCAGTCATCAGCTGACCCCCAACAAACAGATCCCAACAAACAACCGTCACAGAGATCCCAGGGGCAGTTACAAAGCGCCTCCCCCTCCCTGGCAGGGAGAGACAGCTCACCCAACAAAGGATTGAGATCCAAGGAGCAGGTGAATGAGCGAGACATTACGAGATCAAAGGACCAAGGGGAGGATGAGCTACCCACCAGCAGCACCGTCAGACATCCTATGATAACCCGATCGAGGCAAGGTGAGGGGAGGGTTTCCCCAGCGCACCCGACGACCTGCCGACAATGGAATGCCTTACCACCGAATCCAGGAAACAACTTACATTCCCCCCCCCCACCTCTCAGAGACAGACACACGTATAGCAGCGGGGGAGCCGTATGCAGGGGAAGCAAGAATGCCTTACCATCGAATCCAGGAAACAACTTACATTCCCCCCACCTCCCAGAGACAGACACATGTATAACAGCAGGGGAGCCGCATGCAGGGGAAGCAAGAATGCCTTACCATCGAATCCAGGAAACAACT
>NW_015435772.1:0-1046 GCF_001527695.2 Protobothrops mucrosquamatus | reverse complement strand
GGTGCACGGGTGGGTGGGTGGGTGGATGGATAAATGAATTCATGGAAGGATGGAGGGAATGAGGGAGGAACAGCTGCACGGGTGGACGGATGGGCAGGTTGGATGATGGATGGATAAATGAATTCATGATGGATGGATGGATGGATAAATGAATTCATGATGGATGGATGGATGGATGGATGGATGAAGGGAGGGAGGGACAGGTGCATGGGCAGATGGATGGATGGTTGGCTGGACGGGCAGAATGGATGGATGGATAAATGAATTGATGGATGGATGGATGGATGGATGGATGGATGGATGGATGGATGGATGGATGGATGGATGGATGGATGGATGGAGGAAATGAGGGAGGGACAGCTGCACGGGTGGATGGGTGGATGGATAGACAGATGGATGGAGGGATGGATGGATGGATAAATGAATTCATGGATAGAGGGAGGGAGGGACAGGTACACAGGTGGATGGGCAGATAGATGGATGGATGGAAGAAAGGATGGAGGGAGGGACAGGTGCATGGGTGGACGGGTGGACGGGTGGACTGATGGATGGATGGATGGATAAATGAATTCATGGATAGAGGGAGGGAGAAATAGGTGCACGGGTGGGTGGGTGGGTGGATGGATGGATAAATGAATTCATGGAAGGATGGAAGGATGGAGGCAATGAGGGAGGAACAGCTGCACGGGTGGATGGGTGGACGGATGGGCAGGTGGATGATGGAAGGATGGATCGATGGATGGATAAATGAATTCATGATGGATGGATGGATGGATGGATGGATGAAGGGAGGGACAGGTGCACAGGTGCATGGGCAGATGGATGGATGGTTGGCTGGACAGGCAGAATGGATGGATGGATGGATGGATGGATGGATGGAAGGATGGAGGAAATGAGGGAGGGACAGCTGCACCATGGATGGGTGGACGCATAGACGGATGGATGGATGGAGGGAGGGAGGGACAGGTGCACGGGTGGATGGGCAGATGGAAGGAGGGACAGGTGCATGGGTGGATGGATGGACATGGATGGATGGATGGATAAAT
>NW_015435771.1:0-1046 GCF_001527695.2 Protobothrops mucrosquamatus | reverse complement strand
TATATACTATAAGGTTCTACATTTAGGCAAGAAAAACCAAATGTACAGGTATAATATAGGGGGTACCTTGCTCAATAGTAGTAACTGTGAGAGGGATCTCGGAGTCCTAGTGGACAATCACTTAGATATGAGCCAGCCGTGTGCTGCAGCTGCCAAAAAAGCCAACACAGTGCTGGGCTGCATTAACAGAGGGATAGAACCAAGGTCACGTGAAGTATTAATACCACTTTACAAGGCCTTGGTAAGGCCATACTTGGAATACTGCATCCAGTTTTGGTCACCGCGATGTAAAAAAGATGTTGAGACTCTAGAAAGAGTACAGAGAAGAGCAACAAAGATGATTAGGGGACTGGAGGCTAAAACATATAAGGAACGGTTGCTGGAATTGGGTATGTCTAGTTTAATGAAGAGAAGGACAAGGGGGGACATGATAGCAGTGTTCCAATATCTCAGGGGCTGCCCCAAAGAAGAGGGAGTCAAGCTATTCTCCAAAGCGCCTGAGGGCAGGACAAGAAGGAAAGGATGGAAACTAATCAAGGAGAGGAGCAACCTAGAACTAAGGAGAAACTTCCGTACAGTTAGAACAATTAACCAGTGGAACAACCTGCCTCCAGAAGCTGTGAATGCTCCAACTGTGGAAGTGTTTAAGAAGAGACTGTACGGCCATTTGTCTGAAATGGTATAGGGTTTCCTGCCTGAGCAGGGGGTTGGACTAGATTACCTTCAAGGTCCCTTCCAACTTTTTTATTATTATTATTACTAATGTTTAGTTTCCTTTTTCCTGAAAAATTGGGCAGAATCTCTGCAAACAATATCTTCCTTGTTTTCCCTGAAGAGGTTGTGATGCAGAAGCACCTTGTTGATGGATGTTTTACAAAGGACAAGTTTTATAGAGATTGTGAGCCTGGTCTTGTTATCTGATATCAGAACAAGGTGTAAATATTTTTCGAAATGCCGACCCCAGGAAGTCCTTTCAAGGCAAAGATTTTGTGATTCTCTATCAATCTCAAAAGGAAATATATTCTCTGCTTCTCTTCTCTTCCACC
>NW_015435770.1:0-1046 GCF_001527695.2 Protobothrops mucrosquamatus | reverse complement strand
ATGTTTCCTTGTAAAATACATGGGAAAATCCCATTGGAGGAAAATTCCAGTTAGGGTTAGGGTTAGGTCACCATGAACTCCTAGAGCAAAATGGACATTGCCAATATATTTGGAGTGCTTGGAGTTGGTTAGGAGGGCGTTGACTTTTCTAGGCTGCCCTGTGTATGTTTCCTGGTAAAATACATGGAAAAATCCCATTCGAAGAAAATTCCAGTTAGGGTTAGGGTTGAGTCACCATGAACTCATACAGCAAAATGGAGATCGCCAACAAAGTCAGAGTGGTTGGTTATGGTTAGGAAGGTACTGACCTTTCTAGTCTGCCCTATCTATGTTTCCTGGTAAAATACATGGGAAAATCCCATTGGAGGAAAATTCCACTTAAGGTTAGGGTTAGGTCACCGTGAACTCCTAGAGCAAAATGGACATTGCAAATATATTTGGACTGCTTGGATATGGTAAGGAGGGCATTGACTTTTCTAGGCTGCCCTATCTAGGTTTCCTGGTAAAATACATGGGAAAATCCCATTGGAGGAAAATTCCACTTAGGGTTAGGGTTAGGTCACCGTGAAGTCATAGAACAAAATGGACATTGCCAACAAATTCAGAGTGGTTGGTTATGGTTAGGAAGGCACTGCATTTTCTAGTCTTCCCTATCTATGTTTCCTGGTAAAATACACGGGAAAATCCCATTGGAGGAAAATTCCACTTAGGGTTAGGGTTAGATCACCGTGAACTCCTAGAGCAAAATGGACATTGCAAATATATTTGGACTGCTTGGATTTAGATAGGAGGGCATTGACTTTTCTAGGCTGCCCTATCTATGTTTCCTGGTAAAATACATGGGAATATCCCATTGGAGGAAAATTCCACTTAGGGTTAGGGTTAGGTCACCGTGAAGTCATAGAACAAAATGGACATTGCCAACAAATTCAGAGTGGTTGGTTATGGTTAGGAAGGCACTGGATTTTCTAGTCTGCCCTATCTATGTTTCCTGGTAAAATACATGGGAAAATCCCATTGGAGGAAAATTCCACTTAGGGTTAGGG
>NW_015435769.1:0-1046 GCF_001527695.2 Protobothrops mucrosquamatus | reverse complement strand
GCCGGAACGCGGCGGAACCGCGTTCCGGCACCTTTTTCCGGGCCGGCCGCACCGGAAATAGCCCCTCCCACACCGGAAATAGCCCCTCCCAAATTTTACTTGCATTCCTGTTCTCTAAAGGGGCGGTCCTAGGGTTTGATGAGGGCGTGGCCAGGTTTGAGTTCCGCCACCTTTTCTCCGAGAAAAAAAGCCCTGGCGGCTGCTCATCCTCTTTTATCTTTTCTTCTCACCTTTCCCAATTTTCTACATTTCTCAAGAGACCTAGGTCCCTCCACATAATGTTTGTAAGAGGATAATTTGAGCCTGGTCATTTGTATCTCAAATAAAACTCTGGATTTTTGTGATCAACTTAATTTAATGCATTCAATTCAGGCACTAGTCAACTTTAAACAACTCTGGGTGGCTTACAATATGACAAAAAAATACAACTCAATTCAAAAATATGACCAGCAAAAAAAAACCCAAAACCAAAGAAGTAAAAGCAGATAAAAAACAATTTTAGGCAACAAAAGAATTCACAAAAGTCTCCAGCCACCTTAGCAGAAGTTATAGGACAACAGCCAGACCTTCAAAACTATTCAGAAAGCTATCACAATGGGAATGATCTGGTGGCAAGGGAAACTTCATTATAGAGAGCAGGTACCACAACAGAGAAGGAGTGTTGCTTAGGTCCTGAAAGATGAAACTGTTTAATTGAAGGGACCTGATGTAAGCCAGCCCCAGTGGTTCATATTGGCAAGGTAGACAACACCAGAGATAGGTCATCCCTCAAATAACCAAGCCCTATGCCATACAGAGCTTTATGGGTTATAAACAACACATTGAATTGTACCAGAAAGCAGATGAAGCTCATACAGTAGAGGTATTATTACTCTCATGCCACTGTACTCTGGATCATTTGATGCTTTTGAATGGTCTTCAAAGGCAGCCCCATGTAGAATTATTTGAAATAGTTAAGCCATGAGGTGACTAGGACCTGAGTGATTGTCTGAAGTATCACTTGTTTAGCACCAGTCATAACTTTAACAGCCACTGAACAAATGTTC
>NW_015435768.1:0-1046 GCF_001527695.2 Protobothrops mucrosquamatus | reverse complement strand
GCTTTCTTTAGCTGTGTTGAATGTGGTTTATACATTATACAATTCAAATATGAATTACTGTTATGGGAATTCTGGAAATTTGGGGCGGAGCAATTAAATGTACATGGGAACCATTCTTTGTTGGAGACTTTCAGCTCCACCATCAGTAACTGCCAACATGTGATCTCCCAGAAGAAGATGGAGTCCTAAAAAAGACTGACAAAAGTATTTCATCCTGCAGAAAAGGGAGCTGCACACGGTCCTTGAGAACAATTTTGCTCCAATCAAGCCAGCAATCTTCTGTTTCAAAAAGTGCTTACTCTTCTAAATGTCTGAATGATACTTTAAGCAGTCAGTTGTAGGTGTGCATAATTTTCAAATATTTTATACATCAAGTTCCATTACAAATCATAGTTATTGTATATCTTAGTACCTTTTCCATGGAATACATGAGATTTATGAAAAGTGCCACTCAAGAACCATTTTTTGCAGTCTGTGAATATTGTTACCTGCATTTCTAGTTTGCTCAAATGCTTTTGAATGTAATGATGAGTGTTTTTGCCTTCAGTCTGCTCAGGTATTTTATGTTACAGTATTTTGGTGTATTTTTTCAGTTTTAATATTTTGTGTATTAATAAAAGGAAAAAAATAAAATATGTTTATAGTGTTCTTCAACAATATAGAGCAGTGATGGCGAACCTATGGCACGCGTGCCAGAGGCGGCACTCAGAGCCCTCTCTGTGGGCACGCACGCCGCCGCTGCCAGCATCTCACGCAGGTCCATTAGGCCGCCGCTGGTGCCCAGAGCAACAGCCCCGCCCAGCACAAAGGAGGTGAAGCGGCTGGCTAGCAAGCTTGAGTAGAGGTGGTAGAGCCGGCCCCCATACGCTCGCTGGCCTCTGTGTGCGGGGACCGATGGTGTCAGGCAGCAGCCGCCCCTGCCTCGCCTCGCCTTGTCCTGCAGCAATGGCATCCCTGCCCTACCCCCTGCCTCACCCTGCAGGAAAAGCCTCCTGCCCACCGCCCCACCCACCAGAGATCCCCTAGATCTCCCCCAATCCTGCCCA
>NW_015435767.1:0-1046 GCF_001527695.2 Protobothrops mucrosquamatus | reverse complement strand
TTATTAATACGGAGGAGATGGATTGTTTAAGTTTAGAGTTTGGAGTTAGAGATATTAATATTTGTTTACTTGTATTTGAATATTAGCCTAGGTTTGGTTTGGGAAGTCCGGGGGGGTGGGGGGATGGGATATAACATTGTGTAATATCTGTGATGTATTTCTTTTTTTTTTATGATGAAAACAATAAAATTTTATATTGGAAAAAAAAAATAGTATATATTTTTGGTATCTACATACATAATTTTGGTAAAACTAGAACTTTTAATAAGAGATCAAATTCCATATTTAAGGAGTGTAATTCAACATCATATTTGCATATTCATGCAAATACATTCCAATTTTGCAAAGATATGCTGTTTTGGAGTATTTCCCATTACCCGCATTACGTAGCACCTCTTTGAAGTCCCATCGTCCCATTTGCAGTCTGACAGCCTGCTCACACTCAGAAATATCTGCCCTTAGCTTCTGCTGGCTTGCCTGCGCTCTGCAGTGCCCATCCAAAGTATCCCCACCCCTGTGGCATGCCTCTTTCAGGGGTTTCCATGAATTACAGGTAGTCCTCAACTTACAACAGTTCATTTAGTGACTGTTCAAAGTTACAACAGCACTGAAAAAAGTGACTTATGACTGTTTTTCACATTTACGACCATGGCAGCACCCCCATGGTCATGTGATCAAAATTTGGATCCTTGGCAACTGACTCATATTTATGATAGTTGCAGTGTCCTGGGGACATGTGATCAACAACAACAACAACAACAACAACAACAACAATAATAATAATAATAATAATAATAATAATAATAATAATAATAATAATAATAATAATAATAATAATAATAATAATAAAGTTGGAAGGGACCTTGGAGGTCATCTAGTCCAACCCCCTGCTCAGGCAGGAAACCCTATATTATTTCAGACAAATGGCTGTCCAGTCTCTTCTTAAAAACTTCCAGTGTTGGAGCATTCACCGCTTCTGGAGGCAGGTTGTTCCACTGGTTAATTGTTCTAACTGTCAGTCAATGGGGAAGCCAGATTAATTTAAC
>NW_015435766.1:0-1046 GCF_001527695.2 Protobothrops mucrosquamatus | reverse complement strand
TTTCCAGACCTGAAACCTGAATTAAAAGGCTCCAGACAACTTTTTGTTTTGCAATGATCTTCTGTACTTTAACTCCTACCAACTAGTCAACAACCTTTCCTTAAAAGGGAAGGTTGGAGGCAGTGTAGAAGTTGTCCAAAGCTCTGGAGACAGCAGGGCTTATTGGGAGCACTCCTTACTGATGGGGACAACTCCCTCTGTCAAAGAAGCATTTATTATTCTTCAGATCTAAGCATCTCCTTCCTCTTTGGCAACTTGAACAAGTCAGATGGTGGAGATATCTAGCCTGAAAATGCTGAGCTCCTACTTCTTTGGTCTTCACATGCTCATATGGTAATAATATTGTTCTGATCACCTCAATGGATAGTTTCCTGAATTTATTTAGATTTGAGCAAATATAAGCAATTTGTTTTCAGGCCGGGATACAGCACGGAAACGGTATTGGTCACGTTGGTGAATGATCTCTGGAGGGCCCGGGACAGGGGTTATTCCTCTGTCCTAGTTCTTTTGGACCTCTCAGCGGCTTTTGATACCGTGGACCACGGTATCATGCTGTGGTGTTTGGGTGAGTTGGGAGTGGGAGGCACTGTTATGTGGTGGTTCTCCTCCTTCCTCACCGACCGTACGCAGTCTGTATTGGCAGGGGGACAGAGGTCAACCCCAAGGCCCCTAACTTGTGGGGTGCCACAAGGGTCGGTCCTCTCTCCACTCCTGTTCAATATTTATGTGAAGCCGCTGGGGGAGATCATCCATGGCTTTGGGGTGGATTTTCATCAGTACGCTGATGATACTCAGCTGTACATATCTACCCCGGGCCACCCCAACGATGCCCTTGACGTGATGACCTGGTGTCTGGAGGCCGTGAGGGTCTGGATGGGGAGAAACAGACTCAGGCTCAACCCTTCCAAGACCGAGTGGCTGTGGCTACCGGCGCCTCGGCATAGTCAGCTGATTCCATCGCTGACTATAGGGGGCGAAACTCTGGCCCCCTCGGATGGGGTACGCAATCTGGGTGTCCTCCTGGATCCACGGCTGACACTGGATGA
>NW_015435765.1:0-1046 GCF_001527695.2 Protobothrops mucrosquamatus | reverse complement strand
CCTGGTCACGGCCGACAGATGGTCTTCCAATGTCAGCCGTGGATCCAGGAGGACTCCCAAGTTGCGGGCCCTCTCTGAGGGGGCCAAAATTTCGCCCCCTATAGTCAGCGATGGCGTCAGCTGACTATGCCGAGGCGCCGGCAACCACAGCCACTCGGTCTTGGAAGGGTTGAGCCTGAGTCTGTTTCTCCCCATCCAGTTGTAATTTCTCAAAGACATTTCTCCAACTAGGTTGTGTTCCATCATATTACAATCTTTCCAATGTATCCTACAATATATTTTACAATGTCCTGTACAACCAACTTAGTTCTTTCTTTTGTTCTCTTCCGCTGCAAGATCCTAAACTGCTTTCAGAAAACTTACTACTATTGGTGGACTGAATGTAAAATGCAAACTGGGAGATGATGGTGTGGCAGGAGAACAATTTTACCAATGCAAAAGGAAACCACAGAAGTATTCACTCTACTGTGTGTCTTTTTACTGCATATTCTACCCAAAGTAGATGAGTAAGAAAAATAGATGTTTTTTTCTGGGTTCCAAAGCACTTGAAGACTTTTGCTGGTTGCCAAATAGCCAAATAGCCAATCCATGTCTGATGGGAGGAACATATTGTAGATGCAAAGAAGTATTCTCTTATGGGAAGATTTTGGGCACCAGGGACCTGGTCCGTGGAGAGAGGTTTTTCCATGGATCGGAGAGGCCGTGGTTTCGTGTGCTACCTGCATCCTATGGATGGGTCTTCGCTAGTTTTCACGACCCGGTTTCTGGCATGCCACACACTGCCCTAGGGTTTATTTATTTGCAACTATATGCATTTGATATTCTGAAATACTAGAATGTGTGTGTGTGTGTGTGTGTGTGTGTGTGTGTGTGTGTGTGGTGTGTACATGGTAAAAGGCATTTTTAGAGATGAGAGCAGATTTTTGAGCAAAGAACTGCATAATAACCTATTCCTTTTTCAATTTTTTCTGTATCCAATGATCTATCTTTTTGGAATTCTTTATAACCAAATGAAATAGGAATGCTTTAAATAATAATATAAATGG
>NW_015435764.1:0-1046 GCF_001527695.2 Protobothrops mucrosquamatus | reverse complement strand
GTTCAGAACCAAAATAAAACAAGAGTGCTCTGTTTCAACCTCAAAATGAACACTCCTGGAAAATATCTTTTTTCATCAAAGTGGCCATTTTGGGCTCAACCTCTCCTTTTTATGACTGCCAAGGTGCCAAAGTGCTAAGCATGAGTTGGATTAAATGCATTATAAAAGGCCTTGTTATTCCTATTTTTATTTATATTATGTACTTATTTAAGAAATAAATATTTGTATAGCCACCCAACTCACATATGGGTGGGTGATCCCGGGTAGCTTACAACATTTAAAAATCCATTGTATAATAAAATCCTGAACCGATTTTACTACCATTTATACAATGGTTGTACAGTGAGTCACCATGGTCGTTAAGAGAACCCAGCATAGCCAATGGATGAGTTTTGTTGCTTACCAGAAAATGGCAAAAAACATCATAAATCGTAATAATGGGAGTGTGGGATCCTGCAACAAGTTGTAAATACGAACTAGTTGCCAAGTGCCCAAAACATGGTCACATGACCTCAGGGAGGGGAGTGTTTTTCAGTTAGTCCAGTATGCGGCCGCGCGGGCGGTGATGGGAGTGACTCGTCGCTCCCATGTAACGCCGCTGCTGCGCGAGCTGCACTGGCTGCCTGTGGCCTTCCGAGTGCGCTTCAAGGTGTTGATTATCATCTTTAAAGCGCGCCATGGCATCGGACCTGGTTACCTCCGAGACCACCTTCTGCCACAGATTACCTCTCACCGGCCGATACGCTCCCACAGAGAGGGCCTCCTCAGGGTGCCGTCAACCAGACAGTGCCGGTTGGCGACCCCCAGGGGGAGAGCCTTCTCTGTCGGAGCGCCCACCCTCTGGAATGAGCTGCCCCCAGAGATCCGGGTGATTCCGGATCTCCCCTCCTTCCGCCGCGCCCTCAAGACTTGGTTGTTTCAGCGGGCAGGACTGGCCTAGGGGTATTTTAAATTGGTTTTAACTAAATTTTAGTAGAAGCGGCCTATTTAAATATTTATTTTTAATTATTCTCTTAAATTTTGTATTTTGTATTTGTATCAAACTG
>NW_015435763.1:0-1046 GCF_001527695.2 Protobothrops mucrosquamatus | reverse complement strand
GTTCTCTGCCAGCATCCTCAGAGTGAGGCTCAGGGGGTGGGGAGGTTCTTTTTTATACACCTTGCTGCTCCAACTGCTTACTCATTGCCCGTGTGACAGGGCCATTCTTCCTGATTAGCTATAATTGCCTTAGTCGTCCCGCCCTCTCTTTTTTGCACTCCAATTCTGCACTTTTCTCCTCTGTCATCCCTGTCAATCTCCCCCCTCTCCGCACTGCCGCTGCCGGTGTGCTCTTCAACCGCTCCCTCCTATTCGTTCCAGGGTGCGCCTTCCAGGGTGCGCCTTCCGACCCGGTATTACAAGAGTCTTGCCATCAGGGTTCCCCTCCTTTCTGGCCTGCTGATCTACATACCGTTCCTGCCTTCCGTCATCCGTTCCTATCAATCTTCCTTTCTATATATATACCAATCTTCCTTTATATATATATATATATATATGTGTGTGTGTGTGTGTGTGTGTGTGTGTGTGTGTGTGTGTGTGTGTGTTTTCTGAGGTTTTCGCGGGTGTTTGTATGTAGGTCTTTAGTTATTCGGGTTTTCTCCCGCGTAGAATTAGAAGTGTCTTGGCGACGTTTCGACGAAGTCACATTCGTCATCTTCAGGCTGGTGTTTTCAGCTTCGTGTTTCTGGGAGTCTTCAGCTTCACACACACTACTCCCAGAGAGAACGGGAGAACGATAAAGGTGGGATGGGGAGAAACGTAGGGAACCCGGGACACACGACCACAGGAAGAGGAGGGGGAGTGACTTGTAGGAACAACAGTGAGACAACCAAAGGTAGTGGGGGCCCGGGTGAGAGGGTGGGCACCCCGAACCGGGCAGACCTGCTTCATGAAAGGAAGAAAGACATAAGACCACAGGGACAAGGAGAACAGGGGATAAGATCGAGGATAAGAGAAAGAGGGGGGAATGCCCCAGTTATTCCCAAGCCACGAGCCAATGAACTAGATGAAGGCAACCGCGTGAATGAGCCTTGCAGGATAGGAACAACCAACGGAGGAAAAGTCATCACCGGAGCACAGCTGTTGCAACTAGGACCGGTAACTAG
>NW_015435762.1:0-1046 GCF_001527695.2 Protobothrops mucrosquamatus | reverse complement strand
ACGCAGAGCGGCGCGGTGCGGTGGGAGGCGGCAGGACGGGGGGAGGGGTTACCTGCATCCTGCCAGCCGAACTCTGGAAGCCTGCCTGAATACCCGTATTTTCCGGCGTATAAGACGACCGGGCGTATAAGACGACCCCCGACTTTTGAGAAGATTTTCAGGGTTTAGAAAGTCGTCTTATACGCCGGAAAATACGGTACTCCCAAATTGACTTAGGGCACAGATGGATAATGATTTAATGAGGCCAGTTAATAATATTTTTTATTTTTTAAAATTTTAAATACCTTTTCTACCATCATAGCAGTCAACTTGTTAAAATAAAAGCAAGGGGAGGGGAGGAATGTGTACAGAAAATACATATTTTTTAAAATATGTTAAAAGGTTAAACATGTCACATCCTCAAATTAATTATTTAGCCCTAACCTAATTATACAAAGCTTTAAAAGAGTACTTTCAATAACAAAAATACAGTGATATTTAAAAATCTGTCAATCCTTTTTAGCTTTCAATATTTCTGCATAAAGATTATCTTTAATGATCTGTTCTTCACACATGTCCTAAAATTAGAGAGAACCCATTCATCAAATGAGTCAGAAACATTATATTTGTTCATTCATTTATTGAGGAAAATTATCCAAAGCTACATATTCATGTTTGGCAAAAGTATGTGAACCACTAGGACTACCAGCTAATTTGAAGGGAAAATTATAGCTGGGTTTTCAAGTCAATGGGAAGATAATCAGATGCGAGTCTGGGAGGTCCTGCCTTATTTAAAGATAAAAATTCTGGGTATTCATTATCAAAGTTTGATTTTCACAACACAAGAATATGGAAGTGTGTCATGGCTAAAAAAAAAAAAAAGGATATTTCAGAGGACCTCCCAAAAACAGATACTTACCAGGTTGGAAAAGGTTAGAAAAGTATTTCACGAGCAAGAGATATAATACTCTGGGAAGTCTCAAAGAATCCCAGGATAATTAGTTAAGGAACTAAAGGCTTCTCTTGCATTGGCGAATTTCAGTTTTTATCAGATTACTATCAAGGGA
>NW_015435761.1:0-1046 GCF_001527695.2 Protobothrops mucrosquamatus | reverse complement strand
ATATATATATATATATATATATATATATATGTTCGAAGGGTCACAAGCAGTGAGACCACCAGGAGATTAAAAAGTTACAAAAATTTATTGCTATTAAAACATTAAAACACCTAGCTTTCGCCGGCCTCCTGCCGGCTTCGTCAGGGTGACTAGCCATCAGTGGGGTAGCTGTTTTTATAGGAGCGGTGCCTTTTGCACCATAGTATCTGCCTGACCAGCTTAACCTGGCAGGATTGACACATTCTGGGTTCCATCGATTAAGCAATGCCATTTGTATGGATTGATACCCCTTTCTTCCCTTCTGTTCTCCTCCTGATTTGTGTTCTTCACCATCGTTCTTCTTTTCTTTTGTGCTGTTTTTGTGCTTTTTGTAACAGTTGTAAGCTACCCGGGATAACTGGGAGTCGAGGAGCATCTAAATTTAATTCATTATTGTTGATCACATAATCAGCCAGATGTTTACACTGAATTTGGCATTTTTGACCACCTATTGAGGCCTTCGCAAGGACCTGAGATAGCCAGGTATTGTTGTTATTTATTTATTTATTTCAAACCTTTATATGACTGCCCATCTTCTAGCCAACTCCAAGCAGCTCCCAATCAAAAGTTAAAACAACATATACAATCATATTAAACTATCACACTAAACATACATACATACATACATACATACATACATACATATCCTATATATATATATATATATATATATATATATTACACAATAAACTAAAAATAAAAGGTTGTCTCCTAGGTAAATTCATGACTGATAGCACTTAAAAAAGTGAGCCCACCAGGAGAATTATGAAACCATAAAAAGGTTTAATAAATATAAAACGCCGAGCTTTTTGGATGGTGAGAATTCGGAAGATGTGGTCACTAGATCAATGTATATCCGGATGGTAAACCATAGAGAAAAAGATGGTCAGATAAGCGAGGGAACTTTACATAAAGAACCAGGAGACGTTACGGGCATACTCTCCCGTCTAAATGTGAAGGGAGGAAAGAGGTTAGATGGAACAGGATGTACTGAGAACATACCCCAC
>NW_015435760.1:0-1046 GCF_001527695.2 Protobothrops mucrosquamatus | reverse complement strand
AGGCTGTTCTCCTATGCTTAAAAGTTAATATACTAATTTAAAACATATCACTGGGAAATAATTTAAAAATCAAGATAAAGTGTCATCAAAATACTAAACGCATTTTCAAGTTGTCTAAGTATACTAGGTTGGTAATGCAAATAAGTAAATATATTTAGGCCCCAAATTGGATTTTAGATCTGGTCTCAATATGTAGATTTCACTGATTTATCACTAGTGGGTACTCTAAAAATTAGTTACCACAAAACTAGCTGTCACCGAAATCTTCTGCTGTGTGCTAAACACATTGTTCCTAATTTTATATGTAAACGGCAGGAGCTGAAGTGAAAAAAAAGCCCTTGACTTTTAGTAGTAGCAAACTTGGAATATAATTCTGTATGGTTCTTTAGAACACAAGTAATTTGAAATTAATTTGCCACCCAGAATTGCTTTGGACAGTGAGATGTGCAGCATATAAATTTAATAAATAAATGAAAAAGGGAAAGGAGTCCCTGTGGACTTTACTGTACTAGTTGTAGCTGACTACAAGGAGCGGCACACATCTCCATTTTGAGGCCATGAGCCTGCGCTGTCCAACGACATTTCCCCGATCATATGGCCAGCATGATGTTGTGTAGAACTATTTCCTCCCTACTGAAGAGGTATTTATTTATCTTCACACATGAGCAGAAGCTAGGCAAAGATGGGCACTCACCCCTCCTTGTGATGCTCAGGTGTCTAACCTGAGCTATCAGCTTTCCAGCCCACAGCCCAATGTCTTAACCACTGAGCCATTCATTCATGCCTAATGAATAAATACAATAAAAACTTCACAGTATTACCAAGAGATTGGAGTGAATGGATTCTTCAAATTGCATAGAAAATAATCTGAAGCCTACGCTCCACGTGTATATGATTACAACTCCCAACATGGCTAATGGATACTGACATTAAGGAAGTTGTAGACTATAAGTTATAGCTGGAAGAAGAAGAAGAAGAAGAAGAAGAAGAAGAAGAAGAAGAAGAAGAAGAAGAAGAAGAAGAAGAAGAAGAAGGAGAAGGAGAAG
>NW_015435759.1:0-1046 GCF_001527695.2 Protobothrops mucrosquamatus | reverse complement strand
TTTCTGACGACACCAGAGGCAAAAATTCTTCCAAGTGGCGTCGTAGATGCGATTGGTCGACGGGCGGCGAGCCGCCTGGATAATGGTAATCGCTCGTGAGGAAAAGGATTCACCTGACATTATTTGACGTTCAAGCGCCAGACGGCTAGTTGTAGCCATTGCGGGTCTGGATGGCTGATGCTTCCCTGATGTAGCGATAATACGTGATGGGGAATCTTCCACGGGGGCGATTGAGCCAGATTCACCAAGTCGGCAAACCACGGTCTCTGTGGCCAATACGGAGCCACGAAGATCACATCCGCCCTCTCGTGTATGAGTTTGCGGATTGCTGCTGGAATAAGAGGCAGTGGGGGAAAGGCGTAAAGAAGGCCCCGTGGCCATGGAACTCGTAGAGCATCCGTTCCTTCTGCCCTGGGGTGGAAGTAGCGGGAGTAAAATCTGGGAAGCTGGGCATTGTCCTGCGAGGCGAATAGATCGAGGATTGGTAGGCCGAACCTGTGGGTGATGGACGAGAACAGAGTCGGGTGCAGCCCCCACTCCGAAGGGTCCACCGTGGCACGACTCAGAAAGTCCGCCTGACGGTTGTTGACCCCCGATATGTGTTCCGCCCTGAGTGATTGCAGGTTGTGTTCCACCCAGGCGAACATCCTTCTCGCCTCCGTCATCAGGGATCTGGACCGTGTGCCCCCCTGGCGGTTGACATGCGCCTTGGCCGCTACGTTGTCCGTGCGGACTAGAACGTGACGGCCCTCGATCAAGGGTTTGAAGTGTAACAGAGCTAGATGTATGGCCCTGAGTTCCAACCAGTTGATGCTGTTCTGCAAATCCCTGGTGGACCACCGTCCCTGAGCTAACTGCGAATTTAGATGGGCGCCCCAGCCGTATAGACTGGCATCCGTCGTGATGGTGACTCGATCTGGTTCTTTGAATAGCGACCCCTGGGTCACTGCTTGAGACCACCACCAGCGGAGCGTCCTGCGAACTGGCAACGGAACCCTGACCAGGCGACTGGAAGCGCTGGCATTTTGACGTTGGAAGGGGAGAAG
>NW_015435758.1:0-1046 GCF_001527695.2 Protobothrops mucrosquamatus | reverse complement strand
TGAAACAGTTAACAGTCACATTTACCTCTCACACACAGACTTTGACAAACATATATACACAAAGACAAGAGAACAGAAGTCTTAGGTTTACACATCCTAGTCATTCCCACCATAAGTTTCAGATAGCTCAAATTAGGGAAGGCACAGATCTTAAACATACCACGTGGTTGCATAGAGAAGAGAGAGAGAGAGAGAGAGAAAATCACTATTTCTTATTTTCCCTTTTAAGTGCCTTTATTTAGCCAAATTGGTTTCCCAGCAAAGCCCTAAGCAAAGTCTATTTTTTGCATAACTCTTTTAACCGTTTTTTTTTCATCCCAGCCTGGACAGGTAGCTGATTCCTGTCCCAGGCGTCGAGCAAGCTCTCAACTGGGAAACCTATCTCAGCCCTCGAACACTAACGGGCTCTATATACCGGAAGCTTCCTTGCGAAGCTTCCTCCTACCTCCGCGGTTTTGTGAATCCAAAAAGGGGACTCACGGAGCACTCTGGATCCCTCACAGAGTACGCTGGCTCCTTGAGGGATCTCCCCACGTTTTCAGACCCCTAAAAAAAAAGGTCTGCAGAGACACTTCTGGTTTCCCCTCAGAAGGTACGGGTCACTCTTACCACCGATCGGCTTCACCACAACGGTTTTGCGGACACCCTAACGTCTGCTGCGGACCTCTGCTTGCTCTCAGAGGTAAGTGGACCGCTCCTAGCCCGGGGCTTCCTAGCCCGGGGCTTAGTTTCCTACCTTTGCTTACAGGGCCTTATCAGCTAATTGCCCAAATCCAATTCTTTCATTCATTCCATTTCATTTTCACAGCCTCTCCCTTTTCCTTACAAAAGGTTCTGTGCTCTGACGAACCCCCATGCTTTCCAGGTTCTGCCAATTAAACAGATCCTTTCTGCGGCTAGGAAGGACCAGAAGGAGCAAAATCCAACTGTGATTGGGAAAAAAGGGTCTTCTCACTCACACACACAGACATACACACATTTTCTTTGTTCCCCTGGGCTTTAAAGTTAAAATTTAGAGGTACTCACCTTCACCTTCTTTCCAAAGC
>NW_015435757.1:0-1046 GCF_001527695.2 Protobothrops mucrosquamatus | reverse complement strand
TTTTGACTCATGGACTTCAACTCCCAGAATTCCGGGAGTTGAAGTCCACGAGTCATAAAAGAACGGAGGTTGCCTACCCCTGCCATAGACAGATGAACTGCTGAATCTTGTCCTGATGGGTTTGTTCTATGTTGTGCCATGCGTTCATGAACAAAACAACCACAAGCACATGGCACAACATAGGAGAACAAGCCCACTACTTCAACACTGAAGTATACAGAAAACCCACACAATGCTTACCTTCATTGGAGCAAAAACACGGAAGTCATCAGAATCCTACACTACTGGGCTGAAGGTTTACCTACCAGCAAAGAGGGAAAAGGACTAAAACACATCGAAGAAGCCCTCAGAACCTGTGGCTATCCCAATTGGGCCTTCATCAAAGCCAAAGATCCCCCCCCGCCCCCAATAAGGACAAAAGAACAAATGAAGCAACATCAATCCATAAAGTGCAGGAATATCTGAAAAGCTCAGAAGGATTTTCAACTAACTCAACGTACGTGCACACTTTCAACCCCAAAATACACTAAGGCAGTGTTCCTCAAAACCTTGACAACTTTTAAGATGTGTGGACTTCAGCTCCTAGAATTCCTCAGCCAGCATGCTCACTCAGGAATTCTGGGAGCTGAAGTTCACACATCTTAAAAAGTTGCCAAGATTGAGAAACTGCACTAAGGCAGAAGCTTGTCCACCCCAAGGATAAAGCGCTCACATACAAACTGAGCAATGCAGTATGTGCAGTAGAATGTAGTGAGACATGTACAGATCTGCACATTGGAGAAACAAAACAAACCACAATCGCATGGCACAACCTAGGAGAACAAGCCCACCAGGACAAGATTTAGCGGTCCATCTGCATTTGAGAGACGAAGGCCACTCTTTCGAAGACAGCAAAGTCCACGTTCTGGATGGAGAGGACCGCTGGTTTGAAAGAGGGGTCAAAGAGGCCATCTATGTTAAAACCGAACAGGCCTCTCTCAACAGAGGGGGAGGGATACGACACCACTTACCTCCTGTCTCCAACACGGTCCTTGCAGCCGTCCCAA
>NW_015435756.1:0-1046 GCF_001527695.2 Protobothrops mucrosquamatus | reverse complement strand
TGGGGTAGAAGGAATTCCCATAATGTAATTTTAAAATAAGAGAAGGGAGCATTAAGTTTGCTTGTAACTGCTGCAAAGAGGATCAGAAGTTGCTTCTTTAATTATCTTTTGTTTCTTTAATTGCTCTCTGCAGTTTTTCTTTTAACTTGTTCCTTCCTCTAACCTTTTTAATGTATTTTTATATTTATCTTTTATCTACGTAGAGCCATTTTGGGTAGTGAGATATGTGGCATATAAATTTAATGAGTAAAAAAATCATATATATAAATTGATAATTTTGTGTGTGTGTGTGTGTACACCACCCCGACCAACACTGACAGACAAGTCACCAGAATATAAACTGACAGCAAGCCCACTGTTTAACTAGTACTGATGATGTTATATAGTTTGGGTAATTTGTTTTGCTTGAATTTTATGAATCCCTCCCAACTCCGTGAAATTAATGTTATGAAATCAGTGAAGAAATCAAACAGAAATGGGACTGGACCTCACTGTTTGGAGCTGTGCTTTTTATAGATTAAAAGTTTAGATAACATTTTGTCAGACCACAGAGCTGCTATTTAACTATTAAACCAGCAGAGAGAGCCATGACTCTATTTCAATTGCAGAATGGAACAGCTATAATGTGCAGAAATTCACTTCTATCTGTAATGGCGCTTTCCACAGAAATATGAGTCTGTGAACGAGGCAGTTCCAGCTGTGCTCACAAACCACTGTGAGTTGGTATTATCTACGTTATATTACCCCGTGGAACTTGGATTCAAAGCTTTGATTTAAAGGTGAATTAGTGGCTTTGTCTGTTTAGAAACATAATCTTCAAATAGAATCAAACCAGCCCCAGTCAGGCGGTTTTGGCACATACCAAAGCACATTTTTGAGGACTAGTGGGATGGATTTAACATTTGACTTGTCTCTTGAAACTGAATTGCAAATTCAAATCCAGACAACAATTTCAGTCTAATTGCAGATTATATCTCGTTTGCATGCCCATAATACACAAATGAAGATATTTTTCATGCTATTTATATCAGTCCATAGGAGATAAA
>NW_015435755.1:0-1046 GCF_001527695.2 Protobothrops mucrosquamatus | reverse complement strand
AAATCTGCATGCCCCACCCAAACTCTAGGAGTCATTAGCCCCATCACCTGGGAAGCAGGATATGATAATAGGATTAAACCACAGATATCAAGGCCTAGAAAAACACTCAGAAATATCCTCAAAGTTCATGCCACAGGAACAGGAAACTATTCCAAACAGGGCTAGAGGGGGTATAAAAACCTTCTACCCATGTGCTCAGCCTCTTTCTTCTCCTCTGCTCCTTCTTGCAAGGACCATCTTTCTTCTGCAATAAACTGTAACCTTCTTCCCAAAGCAGTCGCCATGTTTGCTTATTTATTCCCGGCTTGGATGAACCAGGATGAAGACTTACTTCTATCAAGTCCTTTAACCAGATTCATATCCTCCTCCTTATGGACTTATTAAAACTGTCAAGGATGACAGTCTAATTTGATCTTCAGCTGATCCAAGAATTCTTAGGCTCTCACCAAATTTGTTCCATTATCTTTGAACTCCTGTTTTTTTTTTAAAAAAAACTGTTAAATAATCTTGTCTTAGCTTCTCAAATCTGGAGCCCCCGGTGCTCATTTATCAGCCTGATGGCTACACAAGAAAATGTCTAAAAGTAATCAATATACCTGATGGATGCAAGTCCAGGATTTAATATCCCAGCCTGTCACAAAACACTGTTTATTGTAGAGGTGTAAGAAAAACTCTTTTGGCAAGAAAAAAAAGGATCTCTCTTACCAATTTGGCCCATTGTGTATTCAGTCAATCCTGTCTTTGCATCTTCCAAAATTTGAAAATGGAAACCAGCTGTATGGAAATTCCAGGACAATATATCAAGCCTACAGTAGATATTAATGAGAGTTTTTCCAAACGGCATCTAAATTTAGGTGTATGAACTCCTTGAGAGCAGAGAAGCATGTTTAGTGTATAAGGAAGGTATTCACTAGAGAAAGCAATTGTGTTTGGAAGAGTTAGCGGTAAAAGGAAACCAGGCCGTCTTAAAACATGGTGGGTGGACACCATCAAAGATGACACCAGCCAGAGCATAGGAAAACTCAAAGAGGTAGTGCCAGATTAGA
>NW_015435754.1:0-1046 GCF_001527695.2 Protobothrops mucrosquamatus | reverse complement strand
TGGAGCCCAAAATTTCAGTTGCTGAGCAAGACCGTTGTTAAGTGAGATTTGCCCCATTTTGCGACCATTTTGCCACAGTTGTTAAGCGAACCACTGCAGTTGTTAACTTAGTAACATCGATGTAAAGTGAATCTGGCTTCCTCCATAGACTTTGCTGGACAGAAAGTTGCAAAAGGTGATCACATGACATCAGGAAACTGCAACTGTCCAAAATATAAGCCAGTTACCAGGTAGAGGTGGGAGATACTTCCAATGGGATCTACTGGATCCCCTGCATGGATTGCCCTTGTAACTATGCAGGACAGATGGGGAGGAAGCTAACCACCAGATTACAAGAACACAAATGAGCGGTCAGACAAGGAGACCTGAACTCATTGGTAGCCTCACACTGCAATGAACAAGGACATACATTCAATTTTGCAACTACTAAGATTGTTGGATGAGCAGGCACAAAAACAGCCAGGGAAATAATGATAATAATGATGATGATGATAGTAATAATAATAATAATAATAATAATAATAATAATAATAATAATAATAATAATAATAATAATAATAATAATAAATAAATAAATAAATAAATAAATAAATAAATAAATAAATAAAGTTGGAAGGGACCTTGGAGGTCATCTAGTCCAACCGCCTGCTCAGGCAGGAAACCCTATACCATTTCGGACAAATGGCTCTCCAGTCTCTTCTTAAAAGCTTCCAGTGTTGGAGCATTCCCCGCTTCTGGAGGCAGGTTGTTCCACTGGTTAATTGTTCTAACTGTCAGGAAGTTTCTCCTTAGTTCTAGGTTGCTTCTCTTCTTGATTAGTTTCCATCCGTTGCTTCTTGTCCTGCCCTCAGGCGCTTTGGAGAATAGCTTGACTCCCTCTTCTTTGTGGCAGCCCCTGAGATATTGGAAGACTGCTATCATGTCCCCCCTCGTCCTTCTCTTCATTAAACTAGACATACCCAATTCCAGCAACCGTTCCTTATATGTTTTAGCCTCCAGTCCCCTAATCATCTTTGTTGCTCTTCTCTGTACTCTTTCTAGAGTCT
>NW_015435753.1:0-1046 GCF_001527695.2 Protobothrops mucrosquamatus | reverse complement strand
GGTAGAAAGCATGAGAAAGAAACTCAAAATAATTCTGTTTTGATTGTGTTAGGTATAAGCTGAAGTAGAGATTTTGACAGGCTTTTTAGATTCTGTTGCAATACTCGAGCTGTATTAAAGTACATCTCAAGGCTTCTAGCAATTCTGGTTTCCCAGCCTTGACTACCTCAAAGAGCTGACATAAATTTTGATGGCCGCATTAATCTCTCATTGGAGAGGCATTGGAGCTTGCCTTCTAGATGTAGAGAGCAACAGATCCTTGAGGAAATCTGTTGCCTGCAGAACAAATGGCTGGATTATTGCATAAACACCACAAGTAGATACACAGGTAAAGCATTTGTACAATGTGACAATGCAACATCTGGGACAAAGCCAGTGGAATTTTCTACAGATTGGACCCATGTTACCTTTTTTCTTAGCTTGCTGAACAAAAGAGAAGCCAGATGGGTATTTCCATTCATTGAGAGTAACAATGTAATCTACATAACTGTAAGAATTTCATGCAAAGATTTAGAGCAATGAAAACTATCAACAAGACAATCTGAAAACTAAATCTATCAAATTGCCAAGCATGTGAATATATCGCTGATTTTCAGTTGTGTGCTAGAGATGTATGTTGGAATGATTAACCAATTCTGAGAACAACCTTCCATTGAACTGAAGGTTAAATTGGTAAGATAGTGCACACTAGAGAATTTTGAAGAATTATTTCAGTGTTATCTGGTAACTGAATATCAGATTAAAGAAAATAAGGCATGGAGAAATAATAAAAGGGGATAGTTTCATGTCTCTTATCATCTCTTGATATCTCCAATTTCAACAGTGTAGAGCCCATTCAAACAGAAGTGATTATTATTATTATTATTATAATTTAATTTATATACCGCCCTTCTCCCGCAGGACTCAGGGCGGTGCACAGCGTATTAAAAACAGTACAAATACAAAACATAAAACTACAAACCCCTATAAAACCAGATTAAAAAACCGAATATTAGAAGCTGTGTTTCTATTTAAAATTATTTTTAAAATCACCCTAAATAAAATCC
>NW_015435752.1:0-1047 GCF_001527695.2 Protobothrops mucrosquamatus | reverse complement strand
TGTTTGCAACCAGGTGAATCTGTGGAACAGCATTTAAATAAAATGCAAAGTTTATTTTTGGACTTAGAACAACGTGGGATTAAATTTCCTGAGTCACAGAAGGTTTTATTGGTGTTGAACAGTTTAGATAAAACGTGGGACACAGTTTCTGCTATATTTGAGTGCAAAGAAGAGAAAGACTTAAATTTTGAGGCTTTAAGGGCATGTTTGCTTAATGAAGAAGAAAAGCACAATTTCAGAAGTAGCCACGAGGAGGAGAAATTCCTGAGGAGGGGGTCCAGACTGCAAGTCTCCGGAGGAGAAGGAACAAGCAGCAAATGGGACCAAATTGCAACAAAAGAGAGTTTTTGCAGACAGAGAGTTTTGCAAGGAAAGAATTGCTACATTTGTGGAGCGACTACACATCTGAAAAGGAACTGTTTGCAGAAGAATAATTTGCAAGGAAGGACATTTGTGCATGCAAAGAAGACTAATTTGCAAAAGGAACATTTTGGTATTGCAAAAGTTTGCAATAGCAACAACAGAGACAAGTGGCTAATAGATAGTGGGGCAAGTCAAACAATTGTTAATGACTCTGAATTATTTTGCAGGTTTGTTCCAGTAGCACAAGAAGCTGTAGCTTTGGCAAATGGCCAGAAAGCAGAAGTCATCGGAAGAGGCGATGTAAAAATTCCATATTTGGAATCAAAGTTTACCAATGTGCTTTGTGTACCTGAGATGGAACATAATTTGTTAAGTGTGTCTAATTTAGACAAACAAGATTTTGAGACTATTTTTGTAAATGGGAAGTGTCTCATCAAAAGGAATGGGAATATTTGTGCAGAAGGCATAAAGGAAGATAATCTATATGTATTGCAGGGACAAAAGGTTCAATGTTCCCATATATTTAAGAATGTTGCAGAGCATGATTCATGCGTTCACCTTCTACATAGAAGACTTGGTCATGCAAGCTTTAAAGTTTTGCAGCAAATGCAAGAGTTTGCAGAAGGGCTAAATTTGAAGGGATGCAAAACATATTTGGACTGTGCAGTATGCAAAGCATCGAAG
>NW_015435751.1:0-1047 GCF_001527695.2 Protobothrops mucrosquamatus | reverse complement strand
TGGCATATCTCTGTTTTACTGCAGTCACGACAACAAAGACATCATTACTGATGATTCTCATTACCAGGCTGCACTGGCTAAATTAGTTGTATGTGTTTGGGCAGCTAATATCAGCACAAGTCTGTTATCTATATTGACTGCAACACTACAGAATGTGATAAAATTAATTCCTCACAGTCTAATAATGATTACCTCACTTTCATAATTACCTGCTGTTGTGCTTTTCTGCTGTATTCATTTTGAATGTCATTGTGTAGCAATTTGTCTTTATATTTTCCATTTAAAGCATCTCTCTCTTTCATACGATCTTCTGATATTTCATTTGTTCCACAAAAGAGGGTTTTTTGGTACAAATGATACATCAGCTAAGACCCCAAAAGGAATTATAGTTAACCTTATCATCTTATGGTACAATATGTAGAATTTGAAAGTGTCCTCAGCACACACAAATATATTCACAGAGATTGCATTAGATTATGTAACTTGATCCAGAGTTCTGAACTTCCCTATGTGCATTAATGAAATCTTGAACCTAAAAAGAAGGAAAGACACAAATTAAACAGATACATATTTTTTAAGAATTGTACAATTAAAATTAATTAAGAATTCTCTTGTGGAAAAACTCTTCCAGGATGAAACCATTCAATATCATTTGACCAACCACTTTTGGGAAAACATTTTCTCTCAAAAGGGTAGAGATTCAACAAGGCAGTGGCTCCCATGATTGCGTGTTCCAATACTTTTATGTTTCTCCAAAATACTAATTCCCCTTTCTTTCCCTTCCCCTTTTTTGTCTAGTCATATCCCCTTTGCAGCAGCAGAGCAAGCATGCTTGAAATGTGGATTTGATTTTTTTTTCAATATAAAATTTTATTGTTTTTATCATAAACGAAAAAATACATCACAAGTATTACACAATGATTTATCCCATCCCCCTACCCCCCAGACTTCCCAAACCAAACCTAGGCTAACATTCAACTACAAGTAAACAGATATTAATATCTCTAACTCCAAACTCTAAACTTAAGCAATCCATCTCCTCCGTAT
>NW_015435750.1:0-1047 GCF_001527695.2 Protobothrops mucrosquamatus | reverse complement strand
GCAGCAGGTTTTGGTCACTTCACATGACCCTGGGACACTGTGACCGTCATAAATATGAATCAGTTGCCAAGCATCTGAATGTAAATCACAAGACCCTGGAGATGCTGCAACATTCCAGCTGATCGGCGCTTCTTCTGGGCTCAGCAGAAGCACCAGGATCAGCGCCGAGCTCCAGCTGGAGCCTGGCACTGATCCTGGCACTTCCACTGAGCCCTGACAGCCCTGCAGCTCCAGCCGTCTCTCGCTCAGGCTTGTGCGGTGCTGCCACCGGTTTAGCTCATTCCCCTCCCCTGCTACCACTTTTCTAGGATGGTCGCGTACCACCTGCCAGGTGCCAATGTACCACAGGTGGTACCCGTACCACTGGTTGAAAAACCCTGGACTAGAAGACCTACAAGGTCCCTTCCAACAATTCTCCTGAAGGATATGTGGACTTCAACTCCCAGAATTCCCGTCAGTATGTGAGGCTGTGGTATTTTGGCAGTCGAGAAGTCCCCACATATTATAGCAGGCTGAGAAACGGTGCCTTAAACCTCCCCCCACCCCTCCCTCTGAACTGCTCTGTTTATGTTATTTTTTATATTATTATTATTATTATTCTTTTATAGCATAAGCCGAGCAGAGTCGCTCTGGAGACGGGCAGCCTGGAAGTCCAAGAAATAAATAAATAAAGCCAGCCAGCCGACTGTGTGAGAGTTTATTTTTAGTCAGATGTGCCAATTTCGCTGGAGTCATTACCGTCCATAAATTATTTCAGTTGATTTTCTTTCATCTGGACAGAAGATGGGGAAAAAAAAAAAAAGCTGCAGAAGAATCCGCGGTCTGGAAAATAAAATTTAAAAAAAAAAACAAAACCTGGTGGATGCTGAAATGCAAGGTTTTTGGTCCCTGCCAAGGACGGTGTTTTGAACGAGGGCTGGCCTCCGCGCCCGTCCTTCTGCCTCTTCTGAGCTATTGATTAAAATTTATATTTATATTATGGATTGCGGAAATCTATTTCCCTTTTCTCTTATCCTGCCCGTCTCCCTCTCCCTTCCTGTTTCGTAC
>NW_015435749.1:0-1047 GCF_001527695.2 Protobothrops mucrosquamatus | reverse complement strand
TGCAACCCAAAACCCACTTATGCATCGTCGAGTGCCAGGTGGGCGTGGCCAATTGGGTGGGCGTGGCCCATTGGGTAGGCGTGGCTGCGGTGGTAATGGCAGACTGGGTGGGACTAAAAAGTTCAATCAATCAATTCCAACTTTGCAAGATCTTTTTTTCCCGCGAGAAGTTGAAATTGACTGAACCTTTTTTTTTTTTTACACATGGCGGCGGATGCCTAAAGTGAAAAAGTTTTATAAAACCCAGCTGAAGGCCTAGGATTGGGGCGATGGCGCATGTGCCCACAGAGAGGGCTCTGAGTGCCGCCTCTGGCACCCGTGCCATAGGTTCGCCACCACTGGACTAGCTTATCATGTTTGTCTGATTGATTTATTGGGATCACAATATTAATTAATTACTTTATTTAAAAAAAATGCAAGCACATTACCCAACACGTCAACCTTTTTCCCTCTAATATATTCATAATCAAATTTAACATAAAAGGCTTGAAGAAAATTGAAGCCCCTGAAGAGGAGTTTCTGCTGGCTGAACTATTAAAAAAAGTCTCAACTGGTGGAGCCCTGTATTGGCTTAACTGTGATTAACAGACACAAACAACACTAGCAATAACCCAATTGGGTGGAAGATAGCAATAGTATATTAAGCTTCTATATATTAAAAGAATGGAACAAAAATGACCCTACCAATAACTGACAAAATCATCCAATAGATAATATAAAATATCTACATTATAAAATATGAATTTCAATATTAATATTAATAGTACAAAATGTAGAAAAGGGAAATAAAAGTGTTAGCTATCATGGACTTAATTCTCACTAACACCCCAAATACAAGGAAGTATTTGTCATTGTTTTTTCTTCAGATCAGTGAGAGAATTGCCTCAGAGGCTCTGAGTGATAAAAGCCAGTTCCCTTTTTTCCACCGGATGCTCCCCAATGAACGGATCGTGTACCCAGGAATCGTCCACCTGCTCCTCCATTTCAGATGGACCCTGATTGGGCTCTTTGCCTCGGACACAGAGAACGGAGAGAATTTCATGAGGA
>NW_015435748.1:0-1047 GCF_001527695.2 Protobothrops mucrosquamatus | reverse complement strand
ACTAAAGAACATTTATAAGTCCCTAATGTACAATTAACTGTCCCTATTGATACTGCCCTTGCAGAAGTTAGTGATCATTCATGAAGGATTCTCAGGAAAACTATGTGTACAACATTGTGATTGATGGATAGTATTTTTCACTAATCAGCTGATCAAGACAGTTCAAACTTAAGACTTATTTAAGACTTTAAAAATGTATAGTCTATGTAATCTCAAAGTTCTGTTCTGTATTTAGAAAAAAAGGAAAAACATCCTACAGATTAGAAGGAAATTATCACTCTAATAAATTCTGTATTTTAAAATTTGGATCATTTGGTATGTAGATTTAGAAAAAAATATCACTTTCTTGCTTTGTAAAATGAAAAATCATATTCATTTAAATATACGGTAAGAAAGTTAATTGTCACTATCTCTTTCTTTCTCTTTTTTGTTTACATAAGAGCCAGTGCAGAAAAAAAATTCTAATCAGCTGGGAAATCAATATATCTAAAGTGATTGATTTCAATAGAAGCAATAAAGCATTTGAAGTAGCTAATATTCAGTGTCAATTTGTATTTAAACCTCATGTGATTTTAGCATCACAAACATCATACTTGTTTTAAAACCCAGCACTCAAGGTTATAATGAAGTTATTTGTATAATTCTAAGAAGATTACACTCAGATAAAATTAAAGGATTATTATTTATCTTTTATTTTGCCTTTGGTGTGATAATCATGCTTTATTAAGCTACCTAAATAATCCAGTAACAATGATTAAAGTATTAGAAATTCTCCATAGTTTGTTTTCTGATTCTGGAAATAGTGGATAGGATACTGCAAAACTGGATATGATTACCATAAACTAGAGTGCAATTGATAGCATTATTTTATCCAGGATGACATGAGTTAGCCAGGACAGTACCTAGACTATTAATGTTCTTTGCTTAATTAAGATGATTAAATGCAACAGTGATGATGAAGTCTTATTATTGGGTCTGGGTTATACAGTTCACAAGAGTATGAATATGCTTTTTATAATCAAGCTTTCATAAAAGCTTATGTTTAGA
>NW_015435747.1:0-1047 GCF_001527695.2 Protobothrops mucrosquamatus | reverse complement strand
TGCATACATAGAAGCATGAAGTCTGATGAAATTACATTTAATTAATTAAATTATTAATGAGATCCCTGAGGCTGATGCTGCGAAACTAAATACTGGATATCTGGCTCAATTTTTGTAAGGAACAAACGAAGGTCTCCTCTTTCAGAAATATTCAGGCGGTTTCTTTCTTTGGTCATAATATGATTACTAATCAGGCACTAAAGCCTGATTCCACAAGATATGAAGTAGGGAAAGGTATCAATAAACTGAATATCATTTTCCACATATTTGGATATAAGACAGGCATTTTTTTTACTTTGCCATTGGTTTTCATATCCACCACTATCGAATTTATGTTTACTTTCTTCATCATATCTAATTTCTAACAGTTCTTCTTGGCAAGTTGTATCAGCCTCTTCAATATTTGCAGTAAAAGGATTTTTCATCCAGTCAATTTCAAAATATCTTCAATTTCAAAATATCTTCAAATCGTTTTTCCATGTCCAATTTAAGTTCGTTGAGGTGGCTACTGAATCTGTCAATATCCTCTGGAGTTACATCATCTTTTATAGATGATAATTCAGAAAACTGATGAAATTCTCTCTTCAATAGATTATAACGAAGTAGTTCAAGTTTGTCAATAAATAATGACACAATACTTTGGCAACCTATAAGAGTTTTATTAGCTCCTTGAAGCTGCAAATTGACATCATTAACTCTCTTGAAAATATCTGCCAAATAAAAGGCATCGTTCTTTACTGTTTTTAACTGTTGACATAGATTGGTCTCATTATTACTTTCAAAAAATTGTATGACACTATCATATAATGCTACAAAACGAGCCAAAGATGTACCCTTTGACAGCCACTGAACTTCTGTGTGCAAAAGTAACGTAATAAAATCTTCATTATTGTCCTGGCAAAGCTGTCGAAACATTCTATCATTTTTTGCATTGGATTTGATCTTGTTTATGGCTCGAATTATTATAGTTAATGATGAATGGAGACTTGTACTTAGATGTTTTCCTACAAGATGTTGTCTGTGCACCACACAATGAATACATAAAAC
>NW_015435746.1:0-1047 GCF_001527695.2 Protobothrops mucrosquamatus | reverse complement strand
GAAACTCCACCCCGAAACCACGGATGATCTCACCCAGTGGCTTCATATAAATGTTGAACAGGAGAGGCGAGAGGACCGACCCCTGTGGTACCCCACAAGTGAGGCGCCTCGAGGTTGACCTCTGCCCCCCTGCCAACACAAATTGCGTCCGGTCCGAGAGGTAGGAGGAGAACCACCGTAAAACGGTGCCCCCAACCCCCCTAACCGGTGCAACAAGATACCATGGTCGATGGTATCAAAAGCCGCTGAGAGGTCTAACAGGACAAGGATAGAGGAACAGCCCCTATCCCGAGCCCTCCAGAGATCATCAACCAACGCGACCAATGCCGTTTCCGTGCTGTGCCCAGGCCGGAAGCCGGACTGGCGCGAGTCTAGATAGTTTCTTCCAGGTGCTGAGGGAACTGTCGTGCCACCACACTCTCAACAACCTTCGCAAGAAAGCGAAGGTTGGAGACAGGCCGGTAGTTGGCCAAAGTAGCCGGGTCCAGGGAGGGCTTCTTGAGGAGGGGCCTCACCACAGCCTCTTTCAAGGCAGCGGGCAAGAACCCCTCACTCAAAGAAGCGTTGACGATTCCCTGGAGCCAGCCTCGTGTAACCTCCCGGGAGGCCAGTACCAGCCAGGAGGGACATGGGTCCAGTAAACATGTGGTGGTGTTCAGCCATCCCAGCATTCTGTCCATGTCCTCGGGGGTCACAGGATCAAACTCTTCCCATAAAATGGACTCAAGACCTGCCTCCATTGGCCCGCCTGAACTAGTCCAATCGGAGGCTAACCCGGCCCGGATCCGATCGATTTTGTCATGTAGGTAACACCCAAATTCCTCTGCCCGACCCTGTAAAGGGACATCCCGGACCCTCTGATGAAGGAGGGAGCGGGACACCCTAAACAGGGCGGCAGATCGGTTACCTGCAGATGCGATAAGAGCGGAGAAATAGTTGCGTTTCGCCACTCTTATCGCTACTAGGTAAGTCCTCAAATGGGACTTTACCAATTTCCGATCGGATTCGGAGCGGGTGGCCCTCCAATTACTCTCTAGGCATCTCTTC
>NW_015435745.1:0-1047 GCF_001527695.2 Protobothrops mucrosquamatus | reverse complement strand
AAAGTAAGTCTTTACTCACTATGGTTTCTCATAGCTTGCTAAATCCTGTAGCCAAACAAATGCAGCTGCTTTGTTCAGAGAAGAGATCCATAAAGCAACCCCATTTCCAATAACTGAGCTCTTTAAAATAGATCCAGCAGTCAGGTTGAGTTACTATTTCCCTGGGTACAGAGCAGTTCTATGTTGAGCAGATCTAGATGGACAGGCAAATGATAGCTATGACTATCATTTCATTTTCCAACTTGGAGTAGAAGGAGGCGGAAGAGATTGAGGTGGCAGAAGATCGAGACTCTAGTGAAGCTTACCATGATGAAGATGTCCCAAAAATAAAACACAAAGGATGCCCTTACTCACTACTGGGTTCTCATTGCTTCTTTGCTTGTGTACCCAACCAAAAGCAACTTCTTTGTTCAGACAAAAGTGGGCCCTAACACAATCTGGCATAATTTTTAGTAAGCATGAGGAAACTCTTTTTTGAATCTTCTCAAGTAATCCTTTATATATAGATGTCTGGCAAATACATAATTTTGCCTCTATCGTTGGTTTCAATCCCTAATGGTCACAGCTGGTCCATAGCAGGGGTCCCCAATCCCTGGTCCGTGGCCCAATAATGGGCTGTGGCCTACTTGGAACCAAGCCATGCAAGTGGTGGGCAGGGGCATGTGTGCAGCTCCACTCACATGGATCTTTAATCCCTAGAGCTATGTTTGCTAGTCAACCCAGTAATCAACTCATGCTTAAACTACAATTCTAATACAAGCAATAATTCAATGCGAGCATATTTTGGTGTGGATGTTTTGATTGTGTGAATGTGGAAGAATACTGAAATTAGGAAAAGAAAAAGTCTTTCAGAATGGTTTACCACAGGTGCATCATTTTGGATTCTATCATTGCATGTTGTGTTAAAGAACCCATGTTTTTTATCTGGAGAATGACAGAATTCATGTACAAGACACCAAAAATCGTAATGATGGCATAATTGGAGAATTCATGGGGGATAGCATATCAAATTAAAATGGTTACATTTTGTTTCCCTTGTAGGGCCCA
>NW_015435744.1:0-1047 GCF_001527695.2 Protobothrops mucrosquamatus | reverse complement strand
GCCTGAAGGCAGGACAAGAAGCAACGGGTGGAAACTAATCAAGGAGAGAAGCAACCTAGAACTAAGGAGAAACTTCCTGACAGTTAGAACAATTAACCAGTGGAACAACCTGCCTCCAGAAGTGGTGAATGCTCCAACACTGGAAGTTTTTAAGAAGAGACTGGACAGCCATTTGTCCAAAATGGTATAGGGTTTCCTGTCTGAGCAGGTTGGACTAGATGACCTCCGAGGTCCCTTCCAACTTTATTATTATTATTATTGATTATGATTATTATTATTATTATATACTGCTCAAAAAAATAAAGGGAACACAGCAGTGTAGGATGTCTTATGTTTGTGTTCCCTTTATTTTTTTGAGGTGCTTTTCAAGGCGGCAACTGCACTGTTTTTCTTTGAAGACGTTTCGCTTCTCATCCAAGAAGCTTCAGAGCTGAAGCAGCTTCTTGGACAAGAAGCAAAACTTCTCCAAAGAAAAACAAGAAAGTCCAGTTGCCCCTTGAAAAAGCACCTTTGGGACAACCATGACCTGGACGACTGAGAATCTCCATAGACATATATAACGGTGATATAGCCTATACCAGGGGTAGGCAACCTTGGCTCTTTTATGACTCGTGGACTTCAACTCCCAGAATTCCTGAGCCAGCTATGCTCAGGAATTCTGGGAGTTGAAGTCCACGAGTCATAAAAGAGCCAAGGTTGCCTACCCCTGGCCTATACAATGGCAGGGAATCCTGCGCTGCCATTAAACGCTGACATGAGGGAAGAGAGCCAAAATACGCATTTAACTCCTTTCAGAACAGGAAGCTTCCTCTAGTCTAGACCTGAATTCGATAGCTTTCCACCCAGCAAACCCTCTCCCCCACCCCACCCCGCCAGACAACCCGAACATCAACCACGCAGACTCAAACCGGAACGTCAACACGCTTGCACTCCGTCAGCCAATAGCCAGCGTCCTCCTCATTTACATAATCCTTTCAGGTCCCGCCTCCATTTCTGACATCATTCCTGGGAAATCGAAATCTCCAAGGTCCGAAAGTCGGCTCTTCT
>NW_015435743.1:0-1047 GCF_001527695.2 Protobothrops mucrosquamatus | reverse complement strand
TCTACAAAGAGGATATCTCTTCTTCACCTCAAGGGCATCTTGGAGTTTACTCATAGGACTTCAACTATTTGGAATAACTGTAGTATGCAACAGAATAAAGTCCCTAACCAAATGCAGGAAGCCAGCATCAAAGAAGATGAAGCAGAAGTTATTGACAAAATAAAAATAAACTACCATGATGAAGGGCTTAAAAATGTCCATTTTTAGATTATGAGATATGTCATTGAATGCATAGAGAAATTCCAGATTTTGTATGCACTGTTGGCCTACCTAAGAAATAAATTCTGGGAACTACATATCATTCCTTGAACTGAACATGTGAAACAATTTATTATGAAAAATTATCCAGTCTAATATCAGAAACCCACATAATTATCTCCAGAATATTATTTTATCCTCATTGCATATAAAAAAGAGATGACAATCTTTATTCATTCTCTCTTTCTGTCTCTCTGCTTTTTAAGCCTTCCCCTTCAAACATCCTCATTAAGATTCTCATTAACTACATTAAAATGTTTAAACAATAGAAGGCTCTAAATACATTTAAAGATCCCATCAGTAAGTTCTATTTTTAATGGTACAACCGGGTGTTAGGTTGCTTTTATATCACATAGGTAGAATTTAGAATTGAATGGATAAGTCTAAGCTAAAACTTGTAATCAGTAAAGCATTAATGGAATGGTGTAGTTCATCAAAAGTTGTTTGGGGTATTATTTTAAAAAAGCAAATAAATACATATCCGTATAGCAATAACACTTAGATTTATAAACCTCTTCACGATGCTCTACAGCCCTCTCTAAGCGGTTTACAGAGTCAGCCTATTGCCCCCATCTATCTGGGTCCTCGTTTTACCCACCTCGGAAGGATGGAAGGCTGAGTCAACCTTGAGTCAGCCAGTATCGAACTGCTGACAGTCAGTGACAATTAGCCTGCAATACTGCAATCTAACCACTGCACCACCATGCTCTTATATATTCACACACTTCGCCACCATGGCACTCTCTCTCTCTCTCTCTCTCTCTCTCTCTCTCTCTCTCTCTCTCTCCC
>NW_015435742.1:0-1047 GCF_001527695.2 Protobothrops mucrosquamatus | reverse complement strand
GGCCGCCAACTGGTCTTCCAGTGTCAGCCGTGAATCCAGGAGGACACCCAGATTGCGAACCCTTTCCGAGGGAGCCAAAATTTCGCCCCCTATAGTCAGCGATGGAGTCAGCTGACTATGCCGAGACGCCGGTAGCCACAGCCACTCGGTCTTGGAAGGGTTGAGCCTGAGTCTGTTTCTCCCCATCCAGACCCTTACACCCTCCAGGCATCGGGCCATCACGTCAAGGGCATCGTTGGGGTGGCCTGGGGTGGAAATGTACAGCTGAGTATCATCAGCGTACTGATGGAAGTCCACCCCAAAGCCACGGATGATCTCCCCCAGCGGCTTCACATAAATATTGAACAGAAGCGGAGAGAGGACCGATCCTTGTGGCACCCCACAAGTTAGGGACCTTGGGGTCGACCTCTGTCCCCCTGCCAATACAGACTGCGTGCGGTCGGTGAGGAAGGAGGAGAACCACCGCATGACAGTGCCTCCCACTCCCAACTCACCCAAACGCCGCAGCATGATACCGTGGTCCACGGTATCAAAAGCCGCTGAAAGGTCCAAAAGAACTAGGACAGAGGAATAACCCCTGTCCCGGGCCCTCCAGAGATCATTCACCAACGTGACCAATGCCGTTTCCGTGCTGTATCCCGGCCTGAAGCCCGACTGGAGCGGGTCCAGATAGACTGTTTCCTCAGAGTTTTTGTTTGGCAAATTTTATTTTCTTCTGTAACTCTTGTTTCTAACAGACTTAATTGCAGTTTAGTGTCTTGCAATTCTTTAATCAATTGTATCTTGAGTTAGTTTCATGCTTCAAATTTTCTTATTTTGGCTTTTAACTGTATTTTTCATTTGTTGTGTTTTTTTTTATTTTGCAGCTAATTTAATTAGAAAGCCCCTTGTATGTGCTTTACTTGTATCCCACATAGTAATGTGGGAGATTCCTGGTGTCCTATTTGTATTAAAAGAATTTCAATTCTTGTTTACATTTTTGTAAAACTGTGCCATGGAGTCTTTTCATTCATTTTTCTATCTAAAATGAAAAAATGACTGAAACTC
>NW_015435741.1:0-1047 GCF_001527695.2 Protobothrops mucrosquamatus | reverse complement strand
ATCCCCCGCGCAGCCGCATTCTGAACTAGCTGGAGCCTCCAGGTGCACCTCAAGGGGAGCCCCATGTAGAGAGCGTTGCAATAGTCCAGGCGGGAAACAATGAGGGCTTGAGTGACCGTGTGTAGGGCGTCCCGATCCAGAAAGGGGCGCAATTGGCGTATCAGGCTTTAGCTTTAAATTAAGCCAGTTTACCTTCAAAGAAAACTTTCTAAAAGCCACAGACTCAATTAAAGGGGGTAAAACTAATTACATTTGTTTAAAGGGATTAAACCTTTCCTGTTCTCTTTTTCCCCTTCCCCCACCCAAACCACGTTCTTTTATAGCCTCTCCTCTCCCCCCCTCCTTTTTCTTCAGTTCACCTCCAGCTCCGAGCTGCTTCTGGAAGTGCCAATCAGCTGGAGTCAATCAGCTGGAGCCCTGCCGGCTCCTGGGGCTTCTGCCAAGCCCATACAGTCCTGCAGCTACAGCTTGGCTCACTTTTGCTCATTCCCCTCCCCTGCTACATTTGGCTAGCAATCACGTACCACCTGCCATGTGGCAAAGTACCACAAGTGGTATGCGTACCACCGGTTGAAAAGCCCTGCTCTTGGGAACGGAGCTCTGGGTGGATTGCCGTGGTAACGGTGTTGGGGAAAATCCCATCTGCAATCTCTTTTTAAATGCCTCCTCCCCACACCTATGGCAGTGCTGACATCCAGCCTGGGGCCATCCCTCTTCCTCACATCGCTGGCAATGTTGCCATTTGTTTGCCTGGCATTGTTATGCATGGCTGCAAAAACTTGAAGATCCTCTCTCCTTTCTACTCTCCTTCTATCCCTTTCTCTCTCTTTTTATAATAATAATAATAATAAAGTTGGAAGGGACCTTGAAGGTGATCTAGTCCAACCCCCTGCTCAGGCAGGAAACCCTATACCATTTCGGACAAATGGCTGTCCAGTCTCTTCTTAAAAACTTCCAGTGTTGGAGCATTCACCGCTTCTGGAGGCAGGTTGTTCCACTGGTTAATTGTTCTCACTGTCAGGAAGTTTCTCCTTAGTTCTAGATTGC
>NW_015435740.1:0-1047 GCF_001527695.2 Protobothrops mucrosquamatus | reverse complement strand
ATCTTTGCATCAGTTATTCTTAGAAACATCTGTCTCAAATAAAGAAAAAAACCTTCATCTTCTTTGTTCACCATTTTGCAAAATTTTTCATCAGTCCAGGTTTTATGTGAAGCAGAGGCAAAATTATCTTTTGTCAGGTCAACAAGTGGTTCATGTGCCATGCTTTTCTATCCTGGAGCAAAATTCATTTGGAATGACCATTTTTTTTTAATGTAAGGCGACTCTCTTACATGGCTGTCCCATTTGCATATGTACTGTAACAACATACTTGGTATATCTGAGCTTCATTCCAAGGAGCTCAGATATTTCTACAGATATTCCATTTGTACTTGGTATACTGGATGTGCTTCAACAACAATTTCATGTTTTTGTATGTTTCTTTCATTTGTGCACAAAGAAAACAGGTGCTGAAGTGTGTACCATTGTTAAAATGGTACATGATAGACTAAATTACAGGTTATTTTCATGATTAGCAGCTAAAAAGCTATAAGATGCACCAAAGTGTTCAGAAAGCGGAATCTTGGTTGTCCAGTGATCAATTAACTTTGAATTAGCTGTAATATACTCTGGATCACTTTTCTTCTTTTTAAAGATAGGAAGATAAGGTTCAGCTATGCCATCACCAAGTTCCTTCTATCTGCAGTATTTCTTTGGTTGCTTATACAACTTTCTGTACCTGAGGAAATATCTCTGTCTTAGATATTTGAATTCTAAGTAAATAGATGATTCCTGATCACATTTCTTTCAATCTCAAGACTTCAATCTGCCTCTTCATGTTGATCGCATTTTTCTCTTTGCATTGGGCATCTGACATACTGTTTTCTTTTTATTATTATTTTGAATATATCAGAAGGAGCTATTTTTGTTCTTTCCTTCATCACCAACTTCAGCTTGTTTTTACCTTCAGCCCGCATGACTATAGAATCACTATAGAATCATTTGTACCTCTTTCTATCTCCTATTTGTGTCCTTGTTTTATTCTCAGATCTTTGCTAAGAGTTTGTGTGTGTGTGTGTGTGTGTGTGTGTGTGTGTGTGTGTGTGTGTG
>NW_015435739.1:0-1047 GCF_001527695.2 Protobothrops mucrosquamatus | reverse complement strand
TGCAGAAGATCAAAGGGTGGATATTGAAGAATGAAGTTGCTTTTATCCCCATTGGTGATGGTCCAAGTAGGTTAAATATATGTAGCACTATGAGAATGTGACCCGTGACTCAGTAAGATTCTTGTTTCTGAGGGTATGAGTTAAATGCATTAAGTAAAATAAGATTATGTATTATAGCAGTGCAACAAAATATATGAATATAATGAAAAATAAGACTTGTAGCCTTGCTTTTGCCCTGTGGATTTGCCTTTGTCTTTGCCTTGCCTTGCCTTTGCCTGTGGACTTGCCTTGTCTTGTAGACTGGCCTTGGAACTTGCTTTTCCTAGTGGACTGGACTTGCCTATGCCTTGAGGACTAATGTTGGCTTCATTTGAGTAGCCTGTGTAACTCATTGGGGTTGAGCTGGTGCCAGTATAGGGAATTGCTGGAGAATACCAATTCAAGCTCGGAAGCCTTAATAAAGACTTCTAGTACCCATGGTGGGTGTGTGCGTGTGTGAGTGAGTGAGTGGGACAACACATGCCCCCCCCCAAGTATTCCACATTTAGATTTTTATATATATATATATATATATATATATATATATATATATATATATATATATATATATATATATATATAAATTTTATTTATTTTTTCCATCATAAAAAAACAATCGTAAGTAAACACAATGACCAATCAATAACCCCCCCCCCCAGAACTTCCCAAACCTAATCCCAGGATAATATTCATATAAAAGTAAACAAATACTAATATCTCTAACTCCACAAAATATCTTAATCTATAAGAAAAGATAGAAGTAAACAAACTTAAAAAAAATCTAAAAACCTAAATTATATTCTACCATACTATGTTTCTTTTGAATATAAACAATCCATCTTCTCCATATTGATAAAAATTGTTCATTCGAATGGTTCTTCAGGTAAGCCGAAATCTTTGCCATTTCAGCAAGATACGAAACTTTCAATCTCCAGTCTCCCATCGTAGGCAGAATTGGGCTCTTCCAATTTTGGGCTATTAGCAATCGGGCAGCAGATAAACAATAAA
>NW_015435738.1:0-1047 GCF_001527695.2 Protobothrops mucrosquamatus | reverse complement strand
TATCTCCACTCCTCTCCCCCTCCTCCCCTTTTTTTTCCTCCCCACCCTGTCCACCTCTCAGTCTGTCCCTCTCTCCCCTTCCCTTTCCTCTCCCTATAAACCTTCCCACTCTTCATCCCACTCACCCTCCCCATCCTCCTTCCCTTCTCCCCATCCTCCCTCTCTCCACCTTCTCCTCCTCTTTCCTCTCCCCTGCCCCGTCCCATTCCTTTCTGGTCCCCCCTCCCTAACCGTCCCACTGATCTGACTCTCACCCTCCCTCTCATCCTCATCCTGTCTTTCCCCCTAACCTCAGCTTAATCCTCATCCCAACCCAAACTCTCACCCTCACCACCATCTACCTCCCTGATAGTCGGTTATAAAAAGAAGGAAGGCTGCCCAGAGTCCAGGGGCCCTTCTGAACACTAACTTACCACTTAGGAGCCCCCTTCCCTCTGGTAACTGACAGAACTGACAGTTTAGCCTGCAGGGATGATGAGGTCACAAAGCCCTCAGGATTCCCCAGGAGATGACAGGCCTCCTTTGCCATCCTAACCCAGCTCAGCTGGATCTTGCCAGTCAAGGGTGGGTCCCAGCCACGGACAAGCTGAAGGCTAAGAGGCCAACAGAAAGGGGAACACCCAAACCTGAAATTAAGCATGCAAAGCTCTCTTAGGCAGAGGTTCTTGAACTCGGCATCATGTTCCCTGGGAAGATACGAACAAATGGAGGAAAGATACAAACTGTGGGAAGGCTTGCCAATAAAAAATAGGTTGATATAAGAATAATCTCCACTTCTTTCTGGACAACTGGGTGCTGATGGTGTGTATTTGTGGCCTCCAAGCTCAGGCATTGCACGTTTGGCTTGGGCTGATAAGAATTTGATCCCTGAACTTGAAAGAAATTTTGACCTTTGCAAAGGGGCTTATTTCCCCACTCAAAAGTACGAATTTCAAAATAACTCAGAGAAAGAAAAGAGCATTTATTAAGGGGGAATCAAGTATTTCTATAGGATACAGAAGAAATGATATATTTAGTATATGTGATACTTCAGTAAACCAAAGATCA
>NW_015435737.1:0-1047 GCF_001527695.2 Protobothrops mucrosquamatus | reverse complement strand
TGAAACAGTGAATTTTTTATAAAAGGGAGCAGGATGGCTGCCTGAGCAGAGCTCTATTCCCCAAGCGGGCTTGGGAAGCTAACATAACACAGGAACTCTTTTTAAAAAGAAAAAAGAAATACTATTCTAGACCAGGAAGAGATATTCTTCATACACCCACTCTTCCCATCCCGTGCCAGTTGTTTTCTCCTGTGGGGAACGTTTGGGATACCATCTGGGGCCTGGCAGAATTATGGGAGGAAAGCAAACAGAGGAACAGGACACAGCTAAAGTTGATTTTATTTCTATTTCCTTTAAAACAGATTTAAAATCAAAAGTAATCCGTAAAAAGCCTCTCCTCTCCCATAATCTGTTTAAGAATTCCCTCTTTTGTTGCACTGGGAATTATTCTTTGAGAATGAGATTTGGAGATCCTGGAAGGTCCCGTGTCAAACATCTTCATTCTAAGCCATCATGTAGTTGTTTGGTTCTGGCTTGCCAGAGTGCCCAAACCTAGTCTCACCCTGCTTAACAAACCATGATTAAATCAAGTCTTGGCTTAGCTTTTGGTAAACATATCAGTCTTTGTCTCTGACAAGCTGCAGGTGACAGAGTGAGAACAGCTGTTGGAAAAAAATTCCTGTTACTGGGCTCTAATGATAAAGCAGTGTCCAGAGGCAGCACACATTCATATAGGTAAGCCATTTTTTTTTCAGATGGACTATGACCCGGTCATCCAATCTATGCTGGAATTAAAAAAAAAAACAACCTCAGAATCTCTGGAAACATCCATTCACAGAACCCCATTTGAGTTGAGGCTAAGCATAGTTTCAACTGGATTTGTCTTTTTTTATTATTATTATTATTATTATTATTATTATTATTATTATTATTATTATTATTATTATTATTATTATTCATTTGCACTGGCTGGCTGGATTTGCCTGCTCATCCACAAGCCGGGATTCGCAAGCCACAATAGCTACCTTCTTCACACAACTTGTGAAGCCTCAAGGGAACAGCTCGCTTTGTATTTAGTAGGTCCTGTAAAGCTCGTTTTTATGTCCC
>NW_015435736.1:10882-11929 GCF_001527695.2 Protobothrops mucrosquamatus | reverse complement strand
CAGAGGGTGGGGGCACCCACAGAGTAGGCCCTCCCCCTGGGGGTCGCCAGCCTACATTGCTTGGCCGACGGCACCCTGAGGAGGCCCGCTCTGTGGGAGCGTACCGGTCTATGGGAGGGAATCTGTGGCAGAAGGCGGTCTCGGAGGTAGCCAGGTCCGATGCCATGGATCGCTTTAAAGGTGGTAACTAACACCTTAATGTGTTAGTTACCAAGAAATTAAAATGTGCATTACTTTCTTTCCCATTTGTCCTCTTTTTCAATTGTCCATGTCTTTCTTTGCCTGTTCATATAAATCAGGGGTAGTCAACCTTGGCTCTTTTATGACTCGTGGACTTCAATTCCCAGAATTCCTGACCCAGCTTAGCTGGCTCAGGAATTCTGGGAGTTGAAGTCCACGAGTCATAAAAGAGCCAAGGTTGACTACCCCTGATATAGATGGTGACCTAACATTATGTAGATATAAGTAGATATAAACAAAAGAGGATATGACGTCAATATTGTGTTAATTTTAATTAAAAAAATAAATAAAATTAAAGTAAGGTGTCTATGGGATTCTCAATCATCCAGGTCATGATTTCCCAAAGGTGCTTTTCAAAAGGCAAATGGACTTTCTGGAATGTCTGGAAGCTTCTCGGATAAGAATCAAGACGTTTTCAAGGAAAAAAATCAAGAAATTCCAGTTGCTTTTTGATAAGCACCTTTGGATTAAAGTTAGGTGTTTTAATCTATGGGAGGATAATCACAAGTGGGAAGTTCTACCTTATTTAAACAACTCTTTCTGGGTGTTCACAATCAAAATCTCACCAGCCCCGTGCAATATGGATAACACTGAACTGAATTCGCACCGGTCATGGTAGATGTGCAGACACCCTCTATAATTGGGACAAAATAACATCATTGAATTGTGACTGCAGGGCCAAAATAACAAAAACAAAAAAACCCCTCCAAAAACCCAAACTATCCAACATATAGAGTCAGAGTGTCAAATTAGAGCCTATAATGGACAATCTGCCGATTTCCTGGCTGTGACAAATGAAGCAAAAAT
>NW_015435736.1:0-1034 GCF_001527695.2 Protobothrops mucrosquamatus | reverse complement strand
AATACCACTTTACAATGCCTTGGTAAGGCCATACTTGGAATACTGCATCCAGTTTTGGTCACCACGATGTAAAAAAGATATTGAGACTCTAGAAAGAGTACAGAGAAGAGCAACAAAGATAATCAGGGGACTGGAGGCTAAAACATATAAGGAACAGTTGCTGTAATTGGGTATGTCTAGTCTAATGAAGAGAAGGATGAAGGGTGACATGATAGCAATGTTCCAATATCTCAGGGGCTGCCACAAAGAAGAGGGAGTCAAACTATTCTCCAAAGCGCCTGAAGGCAGGACAAGAAACAACAGATGGAAACTAACCAAAGAGAGAAGCAACCTAGAACTAAGGAGAAGTTTCCTGACAGTTAGAAGAACAATTAATCAGTGGAACAACCTACCTCCAGAAGCTGTGAATGCTCCAACAATGGAAGTTTTTAGAAGAGACTGGACAGCCATTTGCCTGAAATAGTATAGGGTTTTCTGCCTGAGCAGGGTGTTGTACTAGATGACCTCCAAGGTCCCTTCCAACATTATTATGATTATGATTATGATTATGATTATGATTATGGTTATGGTTATGGTTATGGTTATGGTTATGGTTATGGTTATGGTTATGGTTATGGTTATGGTTATGATTATAAATGAGCCAGCAAATATGTGGACAACTCTCAAAAATATCACTGGTTATAGCAAACCTCCTATGCTGAAGGAAATTGACAACTGGCGAATGACCTGAATGTGTTTTACTGTAGGTTTGAGAGGAAACCACTGTCACCTATCTCCACCATCTCCATCTCAGATACACCAACAACAGCCAAATCTCCTACAACTGACCCCATGTCCTTGGGCCCCCCACCTCTGGTGATCACAGAAAATGATGTGCAAGGACTATTTCACAGACAAAAGCCTGGAAAAGCACCAGGCCCAGACAAGATAACTCCTTTTGGGAGTTTGGGGTGACCAATTGGCCCCCATCTTCACCCACATCTTTAATAAATCATTAGAGATGTGCTGTGTTCCTTCTTGCTTCAAATGCTCTT
>NW_015435735.1:0-1047 GCF_001527695.2 Protobothrops mucrosquamatus | reverse complement strand
TACCTGGGAAGATTCTGGAAAAGATAATCAAACAACGAATCAGCGAACACCTAGAGGCAAACAAAATCACTACTAAAAGCCAACATGGGTTTGTCAAAAACAGATCATGCCAGACAAACCTTATTGCATTCTTTGACCAAGTGACAAAATTAGTGGATCAGAGGAATGCTGTGGATATAATTTACTTGGACTTCAGTAAAGCATTTGATAAAGTAGATCACAACCTACTAGTCGATAAGATAGAAAAATGTGTGTTAGACAGCATCACCACCAGATGGATTCGTAGCTGGCTGACCGGCCGTACTCAGATGTGGTCCTCAATGGAACTGCATCTACATGGAGGGAAGTGTGTAGTGGGGTGCCCCAGGGCTCTGTTCTAGGCCCAGTGCTCTTCAACATCTTCATCAACAATTTGGACGAGGGGATAGATGGGGAACTCATCAAATTTACGGATGACACCAAGCTGGCAGGAATAGCCAACACTCCAGAAAACAGGCTTAAGATACAGGAGGACCTGGACAGATTTGAATACTGGGCGCTATCTAACAAAATGAAATTCAATGGTGAAAAAAGTAAGGTTCTACATTTAGGCAAGAAAAACCAAATGTACAGGTATCATATAGGGGGTACCTTGCTCAACAGTAGTAACTGTGAGAGGGATCTCGGAGTCCTAGTGGACAATCACTTAAATATGAGCCAGCAGTGTGCTGCAGCTGCCAAAAAAGCCAACTCAGTGCTGGGCTGCATTAACAGAGGGATAGAATCAAGATCACGTGAAGTATTAATACCACTTTACAATGCCTTGGTAAGGCCACACTTGGAATACTGCATCCAATTTTGGTCACCACGATGTAAAAAAGATGCTGAGACTCTAGAAAGAGTACAGAAAAGAGCAACAAAGATGATTAGGGGACTGGAGGCTAAAACATATGAGGAACAGTTGCTGGAATTGGGTATGTCTAGTTTAATGAAGAGAAGGACGAGGGGGGACATGATAGCAGTGTTCCAATATCTCAGGGGCTGCCACAAAGAAGAGGGAGTCAAGCT
>NW_015435734.1:0-1047 GCF_001527695.2 Protobothrops mucrosquamatus | reverse complement strand
AGAACTGGAGTTCTTCATGAAATGTCAAACTTTGTATTTTGGGGGTGTAATTCAGTATTTCATTTACATGATGTTTTCCCTCAAAGTTGAATTAACATAAGAAATGTTTGAAACCAAAAAGTAGCCAAAAAGGAATGTGACCAAATCATTTATCAAAGCTCTTACAATGCCAATACAAAAAACCAAAAATGTTATCTATTTTTTTTTTTAAAAAATGTTATCTATATCTTTAAAAAAAAATTCATTTCACATGACTGAAATGAAACATCATGTACTGCACAGATTTATGATGCCAATTCTAACTGTGGTTGTCAATTTAATGATGCCAGGGGACCAGGCCCTGTGATTTCCTATCAGCTTTCCCATTGACTTTGCTTATTGGAAGCTGGCTGTGAAAATTGGAACAGGTGATTATGTGACCATGGGATGCTGTGACAATTGTAAACACGTGTCAGCTGCCAAGCGCATGAATAGCATTCAGGTGACTGCAGGGACACAGCAATAGCTACAACTTGAAAGAGTGATCACAAGTCTCTTTTTTTTCAACACTGTTATAACTTAGAGAATTTGTTGACCAAATGGTTGGGTAAATGAAGATTACCTTGTAATGATATATCAACTCTACTTGATATCCATGGAGATTCTCACTCATCCAGGTCATGGTTGTCCCAAAGGTGCTTTTTCCAAAAGGCAACTGGAATTTCTTGGTTTTTTTTCTTTGAAAACATTTTGCTTCTTACCCAAGAAGCTTCTTCAGTTCTCTACTCGATACTTTTGTACATCTCACGTTTGCACCTAAAACACATGGAATATTAGTGGCTCTAAAACCTTGCATTAAAAAGTCAACCCCCCATAAGAATGTTTGCTTTAAAAGGAATAATGCTTATCATATTTAAATTAATAACAACTGGGATTAATAGCAAATGGAAGTTAACAAAGCATTGACAATTACTCCATAATATTGTAATTAATACAGCTTTTATATATTCCTGTTACTAGCTGCTTGAACAAAACTGTCTTCTAATGAGTCTAATTAGCATTTTAAAA
>NW_015435733.1:0-1047 GCF_001527695.2 Protobothrops mucrosquamatus | reverse complement strand
GAGTTTCTTGGCAATGTCCATTTTGCTCTACGATTTCATGGTGACCTAACCCTAACCCTAAGTGGAATTTTCCCAAATAGGATTTTCCCATGTATTTTACCAGGAAACATGGATAGGGCAGCCTAGAAAAATCAGTGTCCTCCTAACCATTCCCAAGCACTCCGAGTTTGTTGGCAATGTCCATTTTCCTCTCCGAGGTAATGGTGACCTAAACCTAACCGTAAGTGGATTTTCCCCAAATAGGATTTTCCCATGTATTGTACCAGGAAACATAGATAGGACACAGTAGAAAGCTCACTCTCCTCCTAACCATTCCCAAACACTCCAAGTTTTTTGGCAATGTTTATTTTCCTCTCCAAGTTCATGGTGACCTAACCCTAACCGTAAGTGGATTTTCCCCAAATAGGATTTTCCCATGTATTGTACAAGGAAACATAGATAGGACACAGTACCAGTTAACATAGATAGGGAATCCTAGAAAGGTCAGTGTCCTCATAATCATTCCAAAGCACTCCGAATTTCTTGGCGATGTCGATTTTGATCTCCGAGTTCATGGTGACCTAACCCTAACCCTAAGTGGAATTTTCCCAAATAGGATTTTCCCATGTATTTTACCAGGAAGCATTGATAGGGAATCCTAGAAAGGTCAGTGCCCTCCTAATCATTCCCAAGCACTCCGAGTTTCTTGGCAATGTCCATTTTGCTCTCCAAGTTCATGGTGACCTAACCCTAACCCTAAGTGGAATTTTCCCAAATAGGATTTTCCCATGTATTTTACCAGGAAACATGGATAGGGCAGCCTAGAAAAATTAGTGTCCTCCTAACCATTCCCAAGCACTCCGAGTTTGTTGGCAATGTCCATTTTCCTATCCGAGGTCATGGTGTCCTAACCCTAAGTGGAATTTTCTCAAATAGGATTTTCCCATGTATTTTACCAGGAAACATAGATAGGGAATCCTAGAAAGGTCAGTGCCCTCCTAATCATTCCCAAGCACTCCGAGTTTCTTGGCAATGTCCATTTCGCTCTACGAGTTCATGGTGACCTAA
>NW_015435732.1:0-1047 GCF_001527695.2 Protobothrops mucrosquamatus | reverse complement strand
CTAGAACACAAACATTAAATTGTCATCATATGATTATTTTATTTCAAACAACGTAAATGACTTTTGGTTCATGGTACATGTAATTCATGCACTGCAACCAGTACTGTATAGCTATGAATATCAGGGCCAGCCCTACAATTAGGAAGAATGGGGCAGCTGCCGGAGGCAGAAGATGTTAAGAAGCAGGAAGAGGCTAATGATGGAGGACAGAGCAAAGTATGTTTTGCAGCCTTCCTGTTCCCCTAAGCTACTCTCTTAACACACATAATGTGGAGGATATTTGTCTCTGATAGATGGGATCTGAAAAGAGTACCATGTAGTCTTTTGCCTCAAGAAATATGTTAAGTCAGCCTAGATAAATGCAAAAACCTTTTGACTTGCATTCCTCACAAGCTTTCAGGTGTGATGCTGCTTTAGGAATCAAAAATAAACAGCCCTTTGAGTCTAATGAGACTTCTTGTTCTGATTTTGGCATGGTACTCTCACAACCATGAGGGGGTTCATGTGAACACCTGAACACCTCAAGTTCAGAAAATATAGAATGAACAGCTCTGATTTTTCTTTTACTTAGAAGCCAGTCGTGATCCAGATCATCACTGGCTCTTGAGGAAGGTAATTTGGGGTGGGGGGTGTTTTGTGGTGATTTATTTGAGGTGAAGAGGGTTTTGCTAAAGAAACGTAGAATGATTTTTTCTTACTAACTTATTATCTTAATCCAGAACAGGCCAACCCCACACTGAATTTTAGAAAACTCTGAGGTGCATGGTACCCAATAACATGCCACATAGTTTGATTTTATTTCCTGGATAAAGAACAGTACGCTACACTGAAGTGCTCTGGAATACAAAAATTTATTTATTAATTGTATTTATATCCCGCCCTTCTCCTTTCGGACTCAGGGCGGCTGACAAATGATAAAAAGCTAACATATTACACCTAGTTAAAATTTGATTAAAATGAAATATTTGAGAATGTCAAATTTAAAAGTAATTAAAACCCCTATAAAATCCCCTAGGCCAGTCCCGCTTGCTGGAACAACCACGTCTT
>NW_015435730.1:0-1047 GCF_001527695.2 Protobothrops mucrosquamatus | reverse complement strand
AATTCACTGGGAAAGTTCTGTGTCAGTAATATGTGGCAACCAAATGCGCTTTGCACATGGATACTTTGTATGTAGCAAAACCTTCCATTGTATGCCTGTGAGAAACGCTCCTAATGTATCACAGTGTATTACCATGTGTAGTCCCTTTGTTCCTGAAAGGAGGGGAGTATAAAAACTGAAGTCTAATCCCGCCCTCCTCATTCAGAATTGCCTATCTCTAATATGCTTCTGGACCTTGCGCAAATAAACTTCTCTGCTAAACCCCTCTGGAATTCGTAAGAGTTATTTCGTTTTCCACAAGAATTTTGGCACCTCCAGATGGGACTCTTATGAAGAGGCCGTTGTCCTGCCAGACGGACTGCCCTGGGGGAAACCCCTCTCCTATCGGTGATATCTCCAAGCCGGCTCCGTGGCCTTTGACTACGGGGAGACCTCGACCGGAGGAAAGGGAATTTACCACCAGCGAAGCATTCCAGTCAAGGATCCACTGAGGGGAGCAGACAGGTCTTTTAATCCACAGGAGGGTCTGGAACGCCTGCAGGCAAGTATTATAAAAAGGGGTACCTGATCCCATTTGGATCAGAAGAGGGAATTGATCAATCCCTAAGAAGACAAAGGTGGCGTCCTTAAGTCTTCAATAGGTAGTCTTGTGGAAAACGAAAGAACTCTTACGAATTCCAGAGGGGTTTATTATTATTATTATTATTATTATTATTATTATTATTATTATTATTATTATTATTTTAATTTCTATACCGCCCTTCTCCCGCAGGACTCAGGGCGGTGCACAGCATATTAAAAACAGATACAATAACAATATACAAAAATAAAACCCTTCTAAAACCAAGTTAAAAACCAAATATTAGAGGCTGTGTTCCAATTAAAATTATACTTAAAATCGTCCCTAAATAAAATCCTCCTTAGGTCAGGCCCGCTTGCTGGAAAAGCCATGTCTTGAGGGCGCGGCGGAAAGTAAGGAGATCCGGAATCATCCGGATCTCGGGGGGTAGTTCGTTCCAGAGGGTGGGGGCACCCACAGAGAAGGCC
>NW_015435729.1:0-1047 GCF_001527695.2 Protobothrops mucrosquamatus | reverse complement strand
AAAGGAAAGGAAAAAAAGTAGAAGGAAAGGAAAGGAAAGGGGGAAAAAGTAGGAGGAAAGGAAAGGAGAGGAAAGGAGAGGAAAGGAAAGGAAAAAAGTAAGAGAGGAGAGGAGAGGAGATTCTTGCTTTCCTGCCAAGCCCGCTCCGGAGATGTCTTCCAGGGTCACTTCAATCTTGAAGCGGGTCTATTTGACCCTGGCGTTCCTCAACCTGTTGGCCACCTTCCAGCCTGCCGTCGCTGGCTTCTTCCCGCAGCGAGCCGGGGAGCCCTCCGCCACAGCCCGCGTCCGTCTCCGGCACCCCAGAGCCGCGCCCAGGTACCCGGTATACATGCTGCACCTCTACCGTTCCCTGCTTGCCGGCAGCCACCTGGCTCAGTCCACCGCCGAAGCCTCGGCTTTGAAAGAATCCGACTCCATCCTCAGCCTGGTGGCTCGAAGTAAGTTCCGCGCTTCTCTTGATCTAAATAATAATAATAATAATAATAATAATAATAATAATAATAATAATAATAATAATAATAATAATAATAATAATAATAATAATAACAACAACAACAACAACAACAAGTTTATTATTATTATTATTATTATTATTATTATTATTATTATTATTATTATTATTAATCTTCGCACAGTCAGCCAGATGTTCAGACTGGATTTGGCATTTTTGTCTACCTATCGAGTCCTTACCCAGGACCTGGGATAGGCAGATGTGGATGTTTGATGGTATTACAGATATCGTCGCAGGATGGAAGCAGTTCCTAGTAAGGCCGCCTTTTGCAATTGACTAATGTTTTATTATTATTATTACTATTATTACTATTATTATTGGGATAACAGGACTGGGCTGCGCTTGTATTTAGAAAAGGGTGATAGCGGTGACTGTGAGGTTCCAGACCCCCGTCCCCTATTCCTCGTTGTGGATTGCAGCCCCCACCCCAACTTCTCTTCCCCCCCCCCCACCCCGCAGCCGTCTGCAAAGGAGAACCAATCCACATCCTTCAACTCTTTTGACATCCTGCAGATACTCATGGGTGGGAATGG
>NW_015435728.1:0-1047 GCF_001527695.2 Protobothrops mucrosquamatus | reverse complement strand
GAACTTGTATCCACATGAAATTAAAGTCCATAGAAGAACATTCATGTGGCAACTTTTTCCTATGTATCTATCTAGTATTTTATATTTTATATTTTATAGAAAATAAAACATAGAATTGTTCTGAAAAATTGTTCAATGGGAACTGATACTTTTAACTATACAGTTCTTTAACTGTGTTGTCTATGAATTCATGTATAAACTATATATAACATTTTACCAAACCTCTCCCTGCAAGCAACACCCACCAGATTACTAGATGCCTCTTTGGGATTACTCCTCTCATAACCCTCCACCCGAGTTCCCAGGTTCCTGGATATATCAGTATTCCCCTGGATGGCCAACATGGAGAGGCCCCCTCTCATCTGGAACCAGTTGATCTCTCTTCCTTAGGAATAATTATTTAACTGAAAGGCTTCAAGTTTTTCCTTGTTCTATTCATATAATAATAATAATAATAATAATAATAATAATAATAATAATAATAATAATAATAATAATAATAATAATAATAATAATTAAAAAAAAAGGTGGAAGGGACCTTTCGGACAAATGGCTGTCCAGTCTCTTCTTTAAAACTTCCAGTGTTAGAGCATTCACCGCTTCTGGAGGCAGGTTGTTACACTGGTTAATTGTTCTAACTGTCAGGAAGTTTCTCCTTAGTTCTAGGTTGCTTCTCTCCTTGATTAGTTTCCATCTGTTGCTTCTTGTCCAGCCTTCAGGCACTTTGGAAAATAGCTTGACTCCCTCTTTTTTGTGGCAGCCCCTGAGATATTGGAACACTGCTATCATGTCACCCCTCGTCCTTCTCTTCATTAAACTAGACATACCCAATTCCAGCAGCTGTTCCTTCTTCTCTGTACTCTTTTTAGAGTCTCAACATCTTTTTTACATCGTGGTGACCAAAACTGGATGCAGTATTCCAAGTGTGGCCTTACCAAGGCATTGTAAAGTGGTATTAATACTTCACGTGATCTTGATTCTATCCCTCTGTTAATGCAGCCCAGCACTGTGTTGGCCTTTTTGGCAGCTGCAGCACACTGCTGGCTC
>NW_015435727.1:0-1047 GCF_001527695.2 Protobothrops mucrosquamatus | reverse complement strand
GCAACCGTTCCTTATATGTTTTAGCCTCCAGTCCCCTAATCATCTTTGTTGCTCTTCTCTGTACTCTTTCTAGAGTCTCAGCATCTTTTTTACATCGTGGTGACCAAAACTGGATGCAGTATTCCAAGTGTGGCCTTACCAAGGCATTGTAAAGTGGTATTAATACTTCACGTGATCTTGATTCTATCCCTCTGTTAATACAGCCCAGCACTGTGTGACAGCCCCTCGTCCAGCTCTCCATCTGGCACCCACAGCAAGTTATCCCCACAGCAAATTTCTGGTGTTGAGATATCCTGCAAAGAAATAGTGGCACTGAGTTGGCTGAGGGGACTTGGCAGTGGCGAGAAGGCTGCCCCAGCTGGCCTCACCAAGCTAGCGGTGTCGAATCATCCCATTCCAACTGAAAGGAATAGCCTAAAAAACAATGAATGGCACGATAGCCAGATGAGTGAAATTGTAATAAATGATATAATTATAAATGTCCAAGAAAGAATTAACCAAAAAGGAGATCAATAATTTTAAAATGGTAAGACTACATGTATAGATGGTATGAGTGGAGAAATATGAAAATGTGAAGTGTTCATGTAGAATGGATGCATAATTTGTGTAACATCTATGGGAAGAGTCAATCTATCATTGCAATGAAAGAATATTATCACTAACATATCATTAACAGCTAGACAAAGCAAGAATGAACAAGATGAATCTAAAAACTGCCAAGAGATTAGGGTTTTTTAAAATAGTTCTGGGAAGGAATTTGACAGAATTCTGATCAAAAAGATATGACTGATGAGAGAAATTTGAGAACTGGAGTGGGGTTTTTTTGTGCAGGGAAGCGGTGTACAGTCAAGATTTTTGTTCATCAGTGTGTCATAGAAAAATGTATGAATATGAAAAAGAATGTATACTTATTTAATAATTTAAAGAAAATGTACAATAAAACAAATAGGACTGAGTTATAAAATGTTTTACACAAACATGGAGTTGGAAGTCAGCTGCTGAATGTGATCGGTGGTATATGACAGAAGTAAAGCTTGTGTGAAAAGA
>NW_015435726.1:0-1047 GCF_001527695.2 Protobothrops mucrosquamatus | reverse complement strand
TCTGACCCGGCGCAGATCTCAACTGGCCCCTTGGTTTACGGAGGAGCTGAGAGAGATGAAACGCCGGAAAAGACGCCTAGAGAGCAGTTGGAGGGCTAGCCGAACCGAATCCGACCGAGCACAGGTAAGGATACATGTTAGATCCTACCTTGTGGCGATGAGGGTGGCGAGGTCTAATTACTACTCCACCCTCATTGCGGCATCAGATAACCGCCCGGCCTCTTCAGGGTGACCCGCTCTCTCCTTCAATTGAGGGAGGGGAGGATCCCCTGGAGGGGAGGGCCGAGGACTTTGCGCAATAGCTGCATGACAAAGTCGCTCGGATCCGAGAAGGCCTTGACTCTGACTGGGTGGCCCCGGGGGAGGAAACGGGAGCAGGTCTTGAGACTGTTGTATGGGAGGAGTTTGACTCTGTGGCTCCCGAGGATGTGGACAGGATCTTGGGGAGGCTGAATGCAACCACATGTTTACTGGATCCGTGCCCCTCCTGGCTAGTACTGGTGGCTTGGGAGGGTACACGAGCCTGGCTCCAGGGAATTGTAAACGCTTCTTTATGGGAGGGTGCCTTCCCCGCGGCCTTAAAGGAGGCGGTGGTGAGGCCCCTCCTTAAGAAGCCCTCCCTGGACCCAGATGTATTGGCTAACTATCGCCCGGTCACCAACCTTCGCTTTGTGGCGAAAGTTGTTGAGAGTGTGGTTGCGCAGCAGTTCCCTCGACACCTGGAGGAAACAGTGTATCTGGACCCGCTCCAGTCGGGCTTCAGGCCGGGATACAGCACGGAAACGGCATTGGTAACGTTGGTAAATGATCTCTGGAGGGCCCGGGACAGGGGCCATTCCTCTGTCCTAGTTCTTTTGGACCTCTCAGCGGCTTTTGATACCGTGGACCACGGTATCATGCTGCGACGGTTGGGTGGGTTAGGAGTGGGAGGCACTGTTATGCGGTGGTTCTCCTCCTTCCTCACCGACCGTACGCAGTCTGTATTGGCAGGGGGACAGAGGTCGACCCCAAGGCCCCTAACTTGTGGGGTCCCACAAGGGTCGGTCC
>NW_015435725.1:0-1047 GCF_001527695.2 Protobothrops mucrosquamatus | reverse complement strand
TTCTCTTTCCTCTTTTCCTCTTTTTCTTTTTTTCCTCTTTCTCTTCTCTTCCTCTCTTTCCTCTAACTTTCTCTCTCTCTTTCCCCTTTCTCTTTCCACTTTTTCTCTTTCCCTCTCTCCTCTCTGTCAGGCCCTGAGTGTCTTACCCCCCTCCGTACCCAAGCCTCCGCTCCATTGTGGCTGCGCTGCTGCCTCCGGCGCCCGCCGTTGTGGCCGTTCCGGCTGACGCCTCCGCCCCGTTGGTGCGGCGCCGCTGCTCTCAGTTTCCACCATCCTGGCTGACATCATCAGGAGGCGCCGTGCCGTGCCGTGTAGCGCGTTTGGGTGGAGATTTGCCCAAACTGGCTAATGGCCTTGTTAATGGCTTGCTGATGACTTTTCCCCGGGCGGGGGCCTGCCTTGTGGGAGGCGGATGGCGCAAGACCGGACGAACGCCGGGCCTGACAATCCCCAGGTGTTAGCAGCGAGGTGATAGCGGAGCTGGCTAGCCACGGGGGAGGGGCTAGGCAGGGTGGACCTGGGAGGGGCGGGACGGGCGTGTAGTATTTAGAGCGCTGTGGAAATGTTACTCCCAGTGCTAACTTTGTTTCATATTGAAGCCTATGTAAAGCCTTGTTTCTCTTCTCTTTCTTTCCTCTTTCTCTCCCTCTCCCTCCAGGTTAGGAGAGAGAGAGAATGAAAGGCAGATGGCGCCAAACGGGCGGGGAGAGCAGGACGGAAGGTAGAAGCTCCCGGCTGCCCCCCCATCGCTTCTTCAGCTGAACAAGCAGGGAGGGGCAGGGAGGGGGAACAGGACGGGAGGCAGCAGCTCCAGTGGCAGCGGCCCCATTGCGTCCTCAGCCAAACGGGCAGGGAGGGGGAGCAGGACGGGAGGCAGCGGCTCTGGCGGCAGCCACTGCAGCATCGTCGGTGTCCCCGTCGCCGCCCCTGGCCCGGCCACCGCCCCCGCCGCATCCTCAGCCACTTCGCCGTCTTAGGAGGAGGGCGCCAAGGCCGGGTGCACCATGGGCGGCCGCGCCGGCAACGGGGAGTGCCGACGAGGGGGGG
>NW_015435724.1:0-1047 GCF_001527695.2 Protobothrops mucrosquamatus | reverse complement strand
CTGCCTCCTGGATCTGACCCCTCCCCTCTTGTCCCCAGGTAGGAGGAACGTGCTGGGGAGGAAGAGTGCTGGGACTGGCACAAGGGGGGAGGGAACCCCTTTCTTCCTGGCCCTCCAGCTGTGGAAATCCCCCCTCCCAAAGTGGGCATTTCCTTGGGCAGACCCGCTGTGGCTGGGAGGGGGCCTGGCCCAAAAGGTAACTGGGGTCCACTGGGGGATTCCGATTCCAGGGATTTTTGTACGTGTGTTTTGTTTGTATGTGCAGCTGATGCAATTATACTTATTTCACTGGTTAATCTTTCAAGTCATCAGGCAACATACACTACTTTTCAACCAGTCTCTCCGGGTTTTGCCCTTTAAAGAGATGGGGTGCCTTTTCTTCTTTTTCTTGGTTTGTGGAAGCCCTTTATTTATTCTTGGGTGGCCCCTGGGCTTTACGGGTGGAATGGCGGGTGACTAAAGAGCTCCTGCTGGGCTGGTGCCAAGAGACCAAGGGGACCCCCAGGAGGGCCAGGCCAAGCGCCTGTGAGGGAGGAAGGACCCTCAGCCCAGGAGAGGCAAGATGGCCAGCAGGCCGGGGGGGGGGCACCTTCTTCGGGAGAGCAATGAGGAAAATCACACACAATTCTTTTTTTTCCTGTGTTTTATGTACACTTTATTTGACAAGCAAGGCTTGGCATCGTCCCTCTGGGGCCCGTTTAGCAGAGATGGGGTCTTTGTCCCCATTGGGGTGGAGTTTGCTGTCCAAATCTGCACTTCTCCACCTTGAGCTCTTAGCAGGTTGCTGCAGAGGAGAGAAGAGAGAAGAGTCATCCCAGGAGGAGAAATGAGGAGGAGGAAGAGGCGTCCTTCTATGAAGCGCTGATGAGCCCTAAGTATCTCGAAGCTCAGCTTGTGAACACGACTTGAAATGAAGGAAAACTCCCCCCAGGTCTGCCCAGGAGAGTTTCCACCAGCCCAGAAGAGGTGATTGCAAAGGACCGAAGGGTTACCTAGCAGGACGCTGTGTAAAACGTCTCCTGTTATACCCAGAGAGGTGGCCACTGT
>NW_015435723.1:0-1047 GCF_001527695.2 Protobothrops mucrosquamatus | reverse complement strand
AGCCGCCAACTGGTCTTCCAGTGTCAGCCGTGGATCCAGGAGGACCCCCAAGTTGCGTACCCTCTCCGAGGGGGCCAAAGTTTCGCCCCCTATAGTCAGCGATGGAGTCAGCTGACCATACCTGGGAGCCGGCAACCACAGCCACTCAGTCTTGGAAGGGTTGAGCCTGAGTCTGTTTCTCCCCATCCAGACCCGTACGTGCCATGACGTGCCATCAATCTGTTACACTGTTAATAAAGGCTTTTAGGATAAACAAGGCCTGGAAGTTCTTTGAAGTGTTTCATTAGTCGGAACCATGACAGACATTTCGCTTCTCATCCCAGAAGCTTCTTCAGCTCTGACTGGATGGTGGGGAATGGAAAGGATTTATACTCCTTGCAGACAGCTGGTCTTTTGCCTTCTTTCAGAGAGTCGTTGAGGACTCTGAGGACACAGACAAACCTTCAGGTGGCCTCAAGGCAAATGACCAGCTGTCTGCAAGGAATGTAAATCTTTCCATTCCCCACCATCCAGTCAGAGCTGAAAAAGCTTCTTGGATGAGAGGCGAAACGTCTTCAGAGAAAAAAACAAGGAAGTCCAGTTGCCTTGTGAAAAGAAAAAAAAAGAAAAGCACCTTTGGGACAACCACGACCTAGATGGCTGAGACCCTCCATCGACAGACCTCCCCAGTTCTACTCCACCAACCTAACTACTATACACCACTGCCTCTCCCCCAACCCCCCAGTGCAGCTATCTTCCTCACCTTCGTTGTGTTGAGCCCGACGCTTCTCATCCCGCGTTGTCCGTGGAGCTTCTGATTTCCTGGGACGAGGAAAAGGCGGATCTAATTAACACTGGCGTTGTTAGAATTACATTGTGTCGTAATTTAAGTCAGAATTCTTATAAATGAGGTATTGTCGGTCTGTGACACTGGCTAGGATGTTAAAAACGGACAAAGGACTATCAAACCAGGCTTGGAAATGTGAAGAGGGAGCTTCTTAGCGTGCATGATGAACTTGAGAAGAAAAACAAAAAAATTGGGGTGCGAATTTATACACTGATGAGAAG
>NW_015435722.1:0-1047 GCF_001527695.2 Protobothrops mucrosquamatus | reverse complement strand
CATTTGTCTAGCTGAGATTACAATATTGTAGACACCAACAACAGTATTTTTTTTAACATGCGGTGTAACTTCTGTTGCTTCTATTTGTTTTGAACAAGTTTGAATCTTTCGGTTGCTATATTCTAGCCATGGACGTCATCCTACCGGGTCTAAAAAAATAAATATTTTAATTTATTTTACTTATTTATTAAAATTATATTCTGCCTATCTTATCTATAAGGTGATTATTTAGATCTAGATCAGATAAGAAGATAAGATAATCTTTATGGTCACATTTTTCTGTGAACACACTTGCACACATTAAAAAATGAAATTCTGATGCCCGCCCTCAAACAAATATATATATTGTACATACAATATACATACCTATACATGCACATACATATACTGTATGTATGCTATTAGTTAGATAATACATATGATATTAGTTAGATCTTTTTCCTTCATTCTATTTATTTCCCATACTATTTATTTCCCATACTAACAACACTCACACTTTCCACAGTGTAGAAGACTATATGTGAGCTCCTTACTTCTGGGTTTTGGTTCCAATCCTACACCAAATTTCAGTTGAAAGCTCTTCCAATGAACCTTGCCATGCTTTTGTGGTACACATTGTATCAGCTGTACATCAGCAGTCTGCCATCTTGACAATTCATGGTCCTAGGAATCCCACCTGTCTCTTCCGCGCCATTTGCATAATGATAATTGACCACTAGAATTATTATTATTTCCATTTCCAAACTTCTTTCATTGAATGGAAGGAAGGATAAGCCTATTGTCTTCCCTCTGAGATTTTCAAGGTCTTTGATGATGTGGTTGTAGCTGTTCTTCATAGTATAATAACATGTTCCCTCATCTATCAGCAGGAAAGGATCATTGCCTGTTTTTGAAATTATGACACAGGACAGCTCATTATTTGTATAGGGGTGTTATTTTCAGAAAAGAATGAAATTCATATTAAAATATGCCAATCATGTTTAGATGTAGAAGCAAGTGATGGGGCACCATACATTATGCAACATATGATACAGGTTGAAATATAGA
>NW_015435721.1:0-1047 GCF_001527695.2 Protobothrops mucrosquamatus | reverse complement strand
CCGTTCAAAAGCATTTCAATAAAAACATATCTTCCTTCTAAGTCAAAATCAATCAATTTAGGCAAGAACTCATTTTTAACATAAATAACTACCCCACCTTTTTTCTGAGGCGCAGGTGCAATAAAATGTGTTCCCAACCGTGAATTAGTCAAATACTTTTGATCTTTTGCTGTAATATGAGTCTCTTGTAAGCAAATAATGTCATTTTTATGTTGCTTCAAATAATAAAATACCTTTTTTCTCTTCTGCGGTGAATTCAAGCCATTAGCATTCCGTGTCAGGAACCTTGCCATCTTTAGTGGCAGAGAGCCTCAGGAGCGCCCCTTGCATATCAGCCGACACTGATTTCTTTGGTCTCGCTCCTCCCACTGGCTCTGAAGTTACCTGCTGGTCTATAGGTACCTCCTCCAATCTTCGTTGCTCTCTTTCTTTACGTCTATGAGCTGCACGAGTCAATCTCTGAGATTTCAGATCATCTTTAAATTCCAAAAGTTGTAACTCAGCTTGAATTTGATCTTGTGATTTGGTGACATTTGGTGATGAAGTAGCTTGGCCTTTGTCTTCTTGAGTTCTTTCCTTCCTAATACCTTGTGGAGATGCTGAATGACCTGCTTTCAGGATTGAGCTGTAAAAGTCCTTTGCTTTTGCCACCGTATTAAGGCGATAACGCACTCCCATGTAATTAACCATTATGCCAGCTGGTATCTCCCATCTGAATTGTATTTGTCTCACTTTCAATTCTTCAGCCAAAAAAGCAAAGTCTTTTCTTCTTCTGAGTATCTTGGGTGGTATTTCTTTTAAAATTATCACATCTTGGCCTAAGATTTGAAATCTTTGTTTATAAAAAACCTGAATAATTTCATTACGAATTGACTTCTTTGAAAAATAAACCACAACATCTCTTGGAAGATTTCTCTGTCTCGCCACCCATGAGTTAACTCTGAACATTTTTTCCACTTCTCTCTTTAATTCTTCAGGTTGGCAGGACAAAACCAAGGCTAATTCTGTTATAACTTCCTCCTCCAGTTTTTCTTGAGCATTTTCTGG
>NW_015435720.1:0-1047 GCF_001527695.2 Protobothrops mucrosquamatus | reverse complement strand
GGGTGACATGATAGCAGTGTTCCAATATCTCAGGGGTTGCCTGAAAGAAGAGGGAGTCAAGCTATTCTCCAAGGCACCTGAAGGCAAAACAAGAAGCAATGGATGGAAACTAACCAAAGAGGGAAGCAACCTAGAAGTAAGGAGAAATTTCCTGACAGTTAGAACAATTAATTAGTGGCAAAACCTTCCTCCAGAAGCTGTGAATGCTTCAACACTGGAATTTTTAAAAAGGAACTGGACAGCCATTTGTCCAAAATGATATAGGGTTGGACTAGATAACCTCCAAGGTCTCTTCCAACATTATTATTATTATTATTATTATTATTATTATTATTATTATTATTATTATTATTATTATTATTATTATTATTATTATTATTATTACGACTACTATTACTATAATCTCTCCCTTTGTTGATTTGGAATTCTCATCTGACTATTTTTCAGCTGAGAGTAGAAAATTTTATTAAAATATATTTCTTTACCAGTTTAATATTGGTGTAGACCAAAGCAGAATTGAACAGCTTCATTTTCATTAATAAAACTGAAAGAAACAAATTGAGAATTTTCCTATCTCCTTCAAAGATTCGCAATAACTTTCTGTGTCTTTTTTTTCCTTCTTCATTTAGCTGCACCATTTTTTGCAACAAGTCTCCTTTAACAACAGTGCTGGAGAACAGGTTTCTTTTGGTCCCAATGGGCAATTAGAAACTGGATTTGATATTTTCAATTGGGTCACATTTCCAAACAAGTCTTTTCTGAAAGTCCAAATTGGAAAGATCGACTCCACAGCTCCCCCAGACAAGTTCCTGACCATATCTGAAAAAGAAGCCATTTGGCCTCTCATATTTAACCAGGTGAGTCTCATTTTTCCCTGTTCCTGAAATTATCAGGCACTGATCCACTGAAGTAAATGATTAAACAACCACAATTACAGCAATACTTGGAGTAAGCAAGTGTTTAGCAATCTGTATGTTATTCATTACAAGTAGTGCTTGACTTAACACAGTTCATTTAGTGATTGTTTGAAGTTACAATGACACTGAA
>NW_015435719.1:0-1047 GCF_001527695.2 Protobothrops mucrosquamatus | reverse complement strand
CTTTTCTCCTTGATGAGTTTCCATCCATTGTTTCTTGTCCTGCCTTCTGGTGCTTTGGAATATAAGTCCCCCCCCCCACTTTCTTTGTGGCATGCTACAAATCTTCATGCTAGAAGTTTAAGACCTTCCTCCTGTGGGCATGCAAATAAACTGTATTAATTTCAAAGTTATTCTAAGTTGGGAGAGTTGTGGTATAATGGAAACATTTATCAAGATCATTAAAGCTGATACATATATAAGATCTGTTCCATGTGATACTTGAGCCCTATGCTAATCTAAATTAAAAGAAGGTTTTGAAATCAAATGATCAACTAGTACAGATCATGGAAGCTAGATACAATGATTGTGAATTTGTACATTGCCTAGTAAGAAATTCTGCACAATTGAAGTCTCTTGAATGTTTTCAAGGGGAGCTTCAGATAGCAGACTTCATAGTAATTTAAGTCATGACTCATCGTGGCCAGATTACTCTGGTCCAATCAGGGTCCAGCAAACAAGCAGACTTCCACTGAACACAAAGACTGGGTGAGATTTACATGTTTGCTGGTTACCTCTTCTAGCACAAATGATAGCGAAAACAGTGAAATGCTCTAAACTGTGAATTGTGATCAAGCAGTTCTTGTATGAGCAGAGGATTGGATTAGGTCAAGGATCTTCAAACTTGGCCCTTTTCTGACTTGTGGACTTTAACTCCCAGAATTCCTCAGTCAGCATGCCTCGCTGAGGAATTCTGGGAGTTGAAGTCCACAAGTCAGAAAAGGGCCAAGTTTGAGGACCCCTGGATTAGGTCATTCCAAGTTCCTTCCCAGCTGGATGATTCAGTGGTTGCTGGTTGTTTCAAAAAAATTTTTTTTTTTATTGTTTTCAACATAAGAAAAAAAGCAATCACAAGTACATCACAATTAGAAAACCCCCCCCACCCCCCACCCGGACTTCCCAAACCTAATCCCAGGATACTATTCAACTAAAAGTAACCTTATACTAATATCCCTAGCTCCACAAAATATAATTCTACATAAGTAGGTGAAATATATGTATATATAAAAA
>NW_015435718.1:0-1047 GCF_001527695.2 Protobothrops mucrosquamatus | reverse complement strand
TATTCTCAACATGATGATGGATCATTCACTCCCACCCTAGGGCCTGGAAGCCGGGGTATTATGATAAGGACGTACACACGTACGCATATCGCCTAGTCTCAAAACTGGGGAGCACATGGCGTGGTACTGATATTTATAAACTCAGACTTAGTCACGTGGAGCAGGAAGGTTAAGATAACCCATTGGTGAATGATCCATCCAATCATGTTGGAGAAGGAATAGACTGCTGTCCACTCCAATGCATCCCCAATGCATTTCAAGACTACTCAGGTAAGAAGAGAAGAGGAACAGAGCCATCAATCTTTTCCAAAGTGAACAAGAGCTAAGCTAAGAAGAGAGCAAATCCTTCTTATTATAACACGGGAGACAGAAATGCAGGCTGTTCTTGTGAGTACTATTTGTCCTCAGGATATAAATTACAATTATCATGTGTAGAAAAGTGTTTTTGATGCATAGTTTCTAAAGATCATTTGGGGAGAGCGCAGGGAGCTGTTGTTGTTAAATAACAACAGTTATTTCATCAGTTAAATGATGATTTGAAAAGAAAATAGCCCCAACTTTTTGTTTCAATGTTTGTAATTTGTTGGTTGGAAAAACAAACCATAGGATGGGAATAATGGGGAAATTATTCCCCATTATGTCCCTGCCCCTAAAATGTTCCTTTCCTTAAGAGTACACTTGTTTTGGAACACAGGAAGGAAATAGCAGAGACTGGATGTTTTTGACTACTTCGAGGATTATGTGCTTTTATGGCTGGAAAAAAAGTTTATCTTGACTTTTCTGACCCCTGCCCTGCAGATGCCCCATTTCAATTTCAGTCACTTTGAAATTCAGTATTTGAGTCAAACGAAGACACATTTAGAAGCTGTAAACAAGGAAACTTGAAACTGCCTAAAGCTGCTTCATTCTTTGGCAGGATGGGATGAAAATAGTGGAGCCTTTAAAGAACTTTAGCCTGCCAAGCTTCTGTTAGTTATCACCAAGGATTCATTTTTAAATATCCTGCTATCTCTTTTAGTGCAGCTATGGAAGCAGTATAGAAGAACG
>NW_015435717.1:0-1047 GCF_001527695.2 Protobothrops mucrosquamatus | reverse complement strand
ATATGAACTTTGGAGATCAATTTAAAACAGCCATAAAGGCGATATATCAAAAACAGACTGCCCAAATAATTATAAATGGAGACCTGACAGAGCCTATAGAAATACAAAAAGGTACTAGACAAGGTTGTCCACTTTCTCCTTTATTATTTGTATTGTCACTAGAAATTCTATTATCTAGAATTAGAGATTCTACAATGATTAAAGGCTTAAGAATTTCTGCTAAAGAATATAAACTTAAAGCTTTTGCGGATGATTTAGTTTTTACATTGTCTCAACCAGTTGAGTCACTGGAATCTTTGTTGCAAGTGCTGCATCAATATGGCAAGGTGGCTGGTTTTAGAATTAATGTTAAAAAGACTAAAATTCTCACAAAGAACATGATGGCTAAAGATAAAAATCAACTTATGCGAATATCAGGTTTTGAAGTGGTTAGTAAAGTCAAGTACCTGGGAATTTTTTTGTCCTCCTCTAACATGAAACTTTATCAGAATAATTATGAAAAATTGTGGAGAACAGTACAAAAAGACTTATCAATGTGGAAAAAACTTCATTTTTCTTTGCTGGGTCGCATTGCGGCCATTAAAATGAACATTTTACCTAAGTTTCTTTTTCTATTTCAGATGATACCTATTTTAAAAAATGAACTTAACCTGAAAGAATGGCAGAGAGATTTGAATCGTTTTATTTGGGAAGGCAAGAAAGTGAGGGTTAAATTTAAGATTATTCAAGATGCTAGAGAACGTGGAGGACTTAAAGCTCCAAATTTGACACTTTACTATGATTCTTGTGCATTAACATGGACGTCGGATTGGATTAACCTGTCTAATAAGAGGATATTGAATTTGGAAGGATGGGACTTGTATTTTGGGTGGCATGCTTATCTTTTTATGCAGAAAAAGATTGACAAAACTTTTAGAAATCACATAATAAGGGCTGCACTGTTAAGAGTTTGGCAAAAGTATTTTTTCAAGTTTGATGTTAAACTTCCAATTTGGGTGATACCATCACATATTTTTTTGACTATACCAAGATTTGTGGTTATGGAGG
>NW_015435716.1:0-1047 GCF_001527695.2 Protobothrops mucrosquamatus | reverse complement strand
GGCCTAGGGAGGATTTTATACTGGGTTCATTTTAAGGAATTCGAAATAACACAACTTTAAAATTTGGTTTAATTCGGTTTTACAGGGGGGGATTGTATATATGCCTTTGTTTTAAATATGTTGTGAGCCGCCCTGAGTCCCGTTGGGAGAAGGGCGGGATATAAATTGAATTAAATAAATAAATAAATAAATAAATGATGGTTGCTGTGTCCCAAGGTCACGAGATTCCCTTTTGCAGCCTTCTGACAAGCACAGTCAATGGGGAAGCCAGATCCACTTAACAACCAGATTACTAACCTATCAATCACAGTGATCCAGTTAACAATTGAGGCAAGAAAGGTTGTAAAATGGGGCAAAACCCATTTAACAAATATCTCACTTAACAACAGAAATTTATATATATATAATTTGAAAGAATTATTTTAATTCAGAATAATTTGTTTGAATATAAGGACTGACTAGAAAAAACACCATTCTACATAACTCTTTATAAATGTCAATATAATAATGCTCATAATCACATTCTATTAATTAGTGTCAGTGCTAGAATTGATTTTCCTGAACATATTAATTATTTCATGGCCACTGTAAATCCAAAATAAAAAAGTCTGACAAATATTATATTAATTAAAAAGACAATCTTTGGAGTGATGAGTAAAGTTATTTTTTTATTGAAACAGAATTATTGTTCAATTTCCCCAGAATAGGCAAATCAAAAGTATAAAATATTCATGTTAGCAGCAATCCAGAAAAATCTATTTTTTATATTCTTCTAAAGGCCGTATACTTTTGAAAAATAGTTGATACACGATTGTACAATTATATTTATTGAGATGGATGTACACCTGAGGCTACTCTATAGAAAGAGTAGTACTTTTGAAGTATGAATACTATTTGTTCTATCCTGCAAGGTTAAAGTAAATGAAGGTAATGAAATAGCTGCAAGTGAAATTGCTGTTATTCTTGATAATAGATGATGTACTTACTGTACATTTCCTCTCATTATATTGCTAGCTATGGCTTCAAAATGACCTGATTTGCTGTATT
>NW_015435715.1:0-1047 GCF_001527695.2 Protobothrops mucrosquamatus | reverse complement strand
AGGAACAGAATTCAATGGTAGAGCAGAAGTACCTGCCTTTTGCAAAGAGTCTCCAATATACAATTGCCCCCAACCCTTCTGACCTTTTGCAACATTCTAAAAACATGATATTTTCAAATATTGAGACGAGGTGAACTGTAGGATTCTGGTTGCCTGCTAATTAATCCTTCTTGTTTTTAATTGTATATATATACACATTGTCACATTGCATAATCAGTAATTCAGAAATTCCTATAAGGGGGAAAAAACAAGTTAAAAATAAAATTTAAAATTTAAAAAACACAGCAAAATGAAAATAAGACAAAAAGTTTCAGTTACTCCAGGTAACGTAACACTGCTGTGACTTATGGAAGTAATTCAATACTAATCAGGACAAATTCTATTAGGGATTTCTGGTGAGACCATGGCAAGCTAGTCATCCTGCCAAAGCAGGACAGCCGTACAGCCAAGATTGATGGCTGGATGTAGAATCCTATCCAGCAAAATTTCTCTGGAAAAAGGAGAGCATGTGAGATTGCCCATGTGCTCCCTGGATAGCCATTTGTTGTGATTAGACCATAGGAACTGACATTTTGTGGTCAGCTTATGAGTTGAGTGGCTGTAAATTGAGGGATTAAGCTCTACGTTTATAGTCATAATGCAACCTTTGTGGTCAAAAATCTCAATGGAGCCTCATTTATTAATCACCTTTGGAATTAGTTTTACTGCTTTTTAAAAACCTCTGGAACAATATTTAGAACTTTGGAAGTTTGTATTGCATACACTAAGTAAATTTCCTTCACAAAAGAAGTTTTAAACATGAATTTAAAAATTAAAAATATTAAAATTTTGGAATAAACAGCAAAAGAGTATTTAGAATATTGATTTTGGAAAGCTAAAACCAAACTAAGAGTCTGGATGGATTTGAATTAAGAATTTGATATTAATTATAAGAATCCTTCCTATGAGAAACTGTAGCTATTTTATTGTTTTGGGGAAAATATGATAAGATGGGTTTTTGAATTGTGGACAATAAAGGGAACCAAAAGAAACTAAAAATTACAAATA
>NW_015435714.1:0-1047 GCF_001527695.2 Protobothrops mucrosquamatus | reverse complement strand
CATATACTCGGACCAGAAAGGACATTTTAATTATTGTTTTTTCTTAATACACTGGCACAAATAGCTTTATCACAAATTGTGGAAGAATGATATGACAATGAAGACCAGCTCATAATAATACGGAGATGAAATATTCAATACTTTTAAGTATAAATCTGGAAATCCCACCCTCTTTGAAGGCTCTAGGACAGCTTGCCGCGGCCATCTTGCCCCGGTACAAGAGTTACACTAATATTGAAGAAATGCTGGAATAGACTCATTGCCAAAGGAGGGATAAAATGAAATGTGAATGACAAAAATTAAAATATTGTTTAAATTAAATTAAAATGCCCTTTCAGGTCCAAGTATATGTAATGAAAAGAATGGATATTTTTTTTCACCAAAGAAGGACAGTCACATTTTGTTCCCTTCTATTGTGAGGAAATGTATCACAAATTTAGAGAACTACATCTCAGAGAGATTGTTCCTGAGCGAGTTGTTCCATGGTGAACTGGCTGTGGTGAGTTGGCCCATTCCGCTCTTTGTACGAGAACTTGCTCTAGATTTTTCACAGAGAAATAAGTTGTTTTGCAAGTTCCTGACAAAAGATTTTGTGAATTATTCTACAGCTTTAATCTATCTATCTATCTATCTATCTATCTATCTATCTATCTATCTATCTATCTATCATCATCATTATCTATCATCTGTCTGTCTGTCTGTCTGTCTGTCTGTCTGTCTGTCTGTCTGTCTGTCTGTCTGTCTGTCTGTCTATCTATCTATCTATCTATCTATCTATATCATCTGTCCATCCATCCATCCATCCATCCATCCATCCATCCATCCATCCATCCATCCATCCATCCATCCATCCATCCATCCATCCATCCATCCATCTATCTATCTATCTATCTATCTATCTATCTATCTATCTATCTATCTATCTACCATCATCATCATTATCTATCATCTGTCTGTCTGTCTGTCCCTGTCTGTCTGTCTGTCTATCTATCTATCTGTCTGTCTGTCTGTCTGTCTGTCTATCATCCATCCATCCATCCATCCATC
>NW_015435713.1:0-1047 GCF_001527695.2 Protobothrops mucrosquamatus | reverse complement strand
GGCTTTCCGGGTGCGCTTCAAGGTGTTGATTATCACCTTCAAAGCGCTCCATGGCATCGGACCTGGATATCTTCGAGACCGCCTTCTGCCTCAGATTACCTCCCATCGGCCAGTACGCTCCCACAGAGTGGGTCTCCTCAGGGTGCCGTCAGCCAGACAGTGCCGGCTGGCGACCCCCAGGGGGAGGGCCTTCTCGGTGAGAGCTCCCACCCTATGGAATGAACTACCCCCAGAGATCAGGGTGATCCCTGATCTCCCTTCCTTCCGCTGCGCCCTTAAGACATGGCTGTTTCAGCTAGCAGGACTGGCCTAGGGGAAATTTTTAGCTGGGTTTTAAAATATTTTAAATTAACATAGGCCAATATTAATATCTTTTTAATTATGTTTTTAACTATAGTTACTTGGTATTTTTGTATCTGTTTTATTAGGCTGTTAGCCGCCCTGAGTCCGCAAGGAGAAGGGCGGGATATAAATACAATAAAACTCAAACTCAAACTCAAACCTTGTTTTACTTAAATACAACCCGCCAGTACCTTCAGTCAGCTCTCGCTATGTACCTGTTTACCTTACGTAATCGGCTAGGTATTTGGGAGGGCCTTTCGCCCTGAGTGACCTTCTCAGACCTGGAGAGTTTGTATTGTCATTTCCATTGCTGCTCGCTCTAGGTGAAGTGCCCTGTGAATGACCAGTGACTTCAGCTTGGCTTCCCAGCCCATCTCCTGTAATTGAGCAGTCCGGGCCCTGTTGGTCGTTAAACCTGGTTGACCAGCCCTCTATGGAGTGATCTAACGCCTGTGAGTTCATTCCCGTGTTCCCTGAAGGAATGTAGGATTCCTGGCTCGTTTCTATAGTGCTAGGGACTAGGGATGCCTCCCTGTTAGCCCTGATGCGTGAGGACAACCTCCTCTGAGCCCTTTCAGCATGAGACGTGTTCCCCCTTTGTATTGCCTGCTCTCTTGCATGTTGTGAGTTGTGAGTATGCTCCCATGTATTCTCCGTGTCTGGAGTATTGCTTGATAGGGGTGGATAATTAGTCTGCCACCGGTG
>NW_015435712.1:0-1047 GCF_001527695.2 Protobothrops mucrosquamatus | reverse complement strand
CATGCTGGCTCAGGAATTCTGGGAGTTGAAGTCCACGAGTCACGAAGGGCCAAAGTTTCCCTCATGCTGGCTCAGGAATTCTGGGAGTTGAAGTCCAGGAGTCATGAAGGGGCCAAAGTTTCCCTCATGCTGGCTCAGGAATTCTGGGAGTTGAAGTCCAGGAGTCATGAAGGGGCCAAAGTTTCCCTCATGCTGGCTCAGGAATTCTGGGAGTTGAAGTCCACGAGTCATGAAGGGCCAAAGTTTCCCTCATGCTGGCTCAGGAATTCCATGAGTCATAAAAGAGCCAAGGTTGCCTACCCCTTGGTTAGGAGATGGGGCTGGAAACCCCTGGGCTACCTTCTGTATGCGTTGGTCTTTTTCAGGAGTGTAAATCTGATCCCTGCTGTGAGGCAGGAACTTGCAGGCTGCGCTCAGGGTCCAGCTGCGGCTACGGAGATTGCTGTAAAGATTGTCAGGTAAGAACTTCCAAACTCCTGAAAGACATAGCAGGTGGGGCAGAGGTGAACGAGTGCTTTACGGTGGGACAAGCATATCGTCAGAGCAAGGCTGCCCTTTTGCTTAAAAATAAGGCCTCTTGAGTTCAAAGCGGCCCCTGGCTGCTTTTTGCTAAACAGGAATATCCTAGGCTCTTTTATGACTCGTGGACTTCAACTCCCAGAATTCCTGAGCCAGCCATGCTGAGGGGAAAGGGAGAGGTTTCCAAGCTGAGCTATGCTGGCTCAGGAATTCTGGGAGTTGAAGTCCACCAGTCATGAGGGGGCCATAGTTCCCCCATGCTGGCTGAGGAATTCTGGGAGTTGAAGTCCACCAGTCATGAGGGGGCCATAGTTCCCCCATGCTGGCTGAGGAATTCTGGGAGTTGAAGTCCACGAGTCATGAAGGGGCCAAAGTTTCCCTCATGCTGGCTCAGGAATTCTGGGAGTTGAAGTCCACGAGTCATGAAGGGGCCAAAGTTTCCCTCATGCTGGCTCAGGAATTCTGGGAGTTGAAGTCCACCAGTCATGAAGGGGCCAAAGTTTCCCTCATGCTGGCTCAGGAATTCTG
>NW_015435711.1:0-1047 GCF_001527695.2 Protobothrops mucrosquamatus | reverse complement strand
GGTGTCCCGATCCAGAAAGGGGCGCAACTGGCGTATCAGGCGAGCCTGATGAAAAGCCCCCCTGGCCACGGCCGTCACATGATCGTCTAAAGACAGCCGAGCATCCAGGAGGACGCCCAGGTTGCGGGCCCTCTCCGCGGGGGCTAATGACTCACCCCCGATAGCCAGAGATGGAACCAACTGGCTATGACGTGACGCCAGAAACTACAGCCACTCGGTCTTGGACGATGATGTGGGATCCCTCCCCCTCTGTTGAGAGAGGGCTGTTCAATTTTGACATAGAGGGCCTCTTTGACCCCTCTTTCAAACCAGCTAAAATGTGTCAAATCTATCCAAAATATGGATTTTGCTGTCTTCGAAAGAGTGGCCTTCGTCTTTTAAATGCAGATGGACTGCTGAATCTTGTCCTGATGGGTTTGTTCTCCTATATTGTGCCATGCGTTTATGAAGTCATTGTTTTGTTTCCCCTATGTACAGATCTGCACATGGCTGACTACATTGTACTGCATATACCATGTTGCTCGGTTTGTGTCAGGGGGTCCTTGGGAAGGGCTCCAGAGGTGGATAAAAATGTAAATCCAATGTAAACATCTTGCTGACTGTGCAACCATAGTAATAACCATCATAATTATGATAATTTTAATAATGATAATATAATTATACTATTCTTCTTCAAATAATGTACCTTGCACCCATTGTTTATTTCAGTTCTATGCCCTGCAAACATTTTGTGAAGGGCTGTCCCTAGTGATGAGTCCCCTAAAGAACAAAAGGGTTCTAATGACATCATTGTAATGGGAAATTAAACTGATATAATAATCATATTTCTATTCTTTCCTAATAGTTCACCAACAGCAAAGCTATTACTGAAATTCTAACTAGAAGGCAGCAATTGTTTCCAAGAAGTTAAAAATAAACACAAACCTAATCCAAAACATGACTTGCATCAAATAGGTCAAGAGGTAGCACGGTTTCCCTGGTGATAAGTGCAATTAATCAGCTGCAGATAAGTTGTAGCCTGGCACAATTTTTACATATGAAGACAAT
>NW_015435710.1:0-1047 GCF_001527695.2 Protobothrops mucrosquamatus | reverse complement strand
TTTCCAAGGAAAGAAGGGAAAAAAAGGAGAAGGGAGAGAAGAGAGAAACCTACAGCTGGAGGCTTCGCTTGCCTTCCCAGCTTGAGATATAATTTTCCCAGTGACATCTTCCTCCCTCCAATCTCTGAAGCAGAAAGAATTACAACAGTTTCGACTCTTTTCCAAAAGAGCCCACAAACCATGAAGCAGGAGTGTTCCCGCAAAGTGATGGGGTCCTTTAGCTCTTTCAGCATCCCACCTCTTATTGAAGAAGAACAGGGTGGGGTCTGGGGGCTGTTAGCTGAACTGAAATTTCCCTGGGAAAAAAAATCTAAAATACATGCTCTCATTAGAGGAGAAACATCATCTGGCAAATATCTACCTCTAATTCTTTGGAGAGGGGAGCGTGGGAGGAGGAGAAACTGGCTCTTTTTTTCCTTTCTAAGAGATGCCTTCCTTTTGCATGGTATCTCCGTATTTGTCTTCTCGAGTAAAAAAAAACTCGAGATAAGTTGTCTTGTTTGGCTGTTGCAGCCGAAAGAAATAAGCAGGCACTGAAATCAACCCAACCCCAATAAAAAGTCCCTTCTTGATTATTCTGAAGGTATTTAATGGCCAAGATATATATATTACAGTGCACTAATAATTGGCTTATTTTCCAAGGTGCCTGAAGGCAGGACAAGAAGCAACAGATGGAAACTAATCAAGGAGAGAAGCAACCTAGAACTAAGGAGAAACTTCCTGACAGTGAGAACAATTAACCAGTGGAACAACCTGCCTCCAGAAGCGGTGAATGCTCCAACACTGGAAGTTTTTAAGAAGAGACTGGACAGCCATTTGTCTGAAATGGTGTAGGGTTTTCCTGCCTGAAGCAGGGGGTTGGACTAGATGACCTCCAAGGTCCCTTCCAACTTTTTTTTTCTTCTTCTTCTTCTTCTTCTTCTTCTTCTTCTTCTTCTTCTTCTTCTTCTTCTTCTTCTTCTTCTTCTTCTTCTTCTTCTTCTTCTTCTTCTTCTTCTTCTTCTTCTTCTTCTTCTTCTTCTTCTTCTTCTTCTTCTTCTTCTTCTT
>NW_015435709.1:0-1047 GCF_001527695.2 Protobothrops mucrosquamatus | reverse complement strand
CAGGAAATACTGTGAAGATGGTTTGAAAGAGGCAGCTGGGCTTTCTGAAAGAGTATTTCTGATATCCAACCATCATGCACACATGTATGATTTCCCTCTCCTGCAAGAGACAATGGCCGGTGAACTTCCTGACCACAAGAAACAAATTTTAACACTGGCTGTGCATGTTTTCTCAGAAAGTGAATTGATGAAGAAAAAAAAGCTAATGAAAGCCTATATAAAGAAGATAGCGTTGGTATCTGCTGCTTGTGGAGCGGTGCCTGTCCCGGGTCTCTCTATGGCTTCTGATGTTGGAATTTTGGTAGATGCTCTGAGACGTTTCTGCCAGGTGTTTGGCTTAGATGATCGGTCCCTCCATTTTCTGGCACTTCAGACAGGAAAAGAAATTGAAGAGTTGAGGTCGGCTATCAAGAAAACCCCGTTACCCAATACAATAAATGCAGAGCTGGTATTTTCTCTCTTGATGAAGTCATCTCTTTGGGTAACTGTGTCAGTGGTGGAACTGGCTACTGATGTTATACCTGTTATTGGTTCTCTGTTTGGTGGAGCGCGTTCATACCTTGTCACCTATCATTTTCTGAAGAGCTTTCTTGATGATGCTGTGGAAGACGCCCAAAGTGTTCGGGCAAAACTTCTTGAGTGATCAGAGTCCCAGGGAAAGTCCCAAGACGACCCCAAGCCCCATTTGAAGGGGACCGTCAAGCATTTCATCAAGATGAAAGCAGGGAGAGGAAAATAATAATATGCTTCAAAGCCTTATTAGAACTATCTATCTGCTTGCTCATTTTAGTAATTCTCTGATTGAAGTACGTCCTTGATCACCCTAGGAGGGAGTGAGTAGCTCTGGCTGCAGATATTTCCACGGGAAGTTAGAAATTAAATAATTATCCATATTGTTTTTGGAGGAATGCTTTTCTTTTCTTCTTTTCTCTCTTTGGCTTTTTTCGGTTATATTTTAGCAAAGTGGAGATTATTGTATGAAATTACAAAATTCATGATCCTTTTTTTTTTAAATATGAGGAAAACAACTCCTAGGGGAAATTTTTA
>NW_015435708.1:0-1047 GCF_001527695.2 Protobothrops mucrosquamatus | reverse complement strand
AAATATTGTTATTCCTTCAATCTTAGGAATCTCATGGCGAGTCTGTGAAGTGGTTGAATGAGACTAAACGACAATTGTCCTCCCACAATCTTGTGGTTCTTTATCCCTTTATGCTTTTTTCTTATTTATGTCTGATTTAGTAAAATATTGGGATATGGTTTTGTTGTTTTGCTTGTAAGATGCCCACAGGCACTTTTTTAATGAGATGGGCAGTTATAGAAATTTGCTAAATAAAGCAATATAAGAAAAGGGCTGGGCCTTCAGTCCTATGGTGTTAGTACCATTTCTACTTTTTTTTTTTAAGACTTCCCCGAACAGCCTGGGGAAAACTTTTATTTCATAGTAAATGATAGGCATATGCTTTTAAATTTATTATTATTGAAGTGTGGATTACTTCTTGAATCCAACCTCTAACCCAGACATGTCAAACACAAGGCCCAGGGGCCGGATGCGGCCCGCAAAGTGGTTTCATGTGGCCCGCGAAGCCATCCTGGAAACAGTGAGGGAACGGCCCCCGCTGCCTTGGCCCTGGCCCTGGCCAGCCGGGAGCCAATGTACAATTTTTGCGGTGGCCATCTTGGCACTTGCCCCAGTGGACCATGCCTTGGCACTTGCCCCGGTCCTATCCCCTTCTGCCAGAGACCCTCAGATCTGTCCCACTCCTGCCCAGGCCCCCCCATAGGCACCCTTGACATGAATGATGTAGAACTGGCCATGCCCACCCAGTAGGCCACACCCACTGCATCCCGCCCATCCATTAGGCTGCCCCCACTCTGGCCACACCCACCTGGGCCCCCCAGGGCAACCGCAATGCTGATGCGGCCCTCAGGTTTTCAGGCATGCGGCCCCCAGGTTTTCAGGCATTCCATCAGCCAAGGACCCGGGGTAGGGGCGGGGGGGTAGCGGCCATTATAAGGGAGAACCTTTGTCCAAGGGAGACCACTGTGCCTCAGATAGACGGCGTGGAGTCGCTCCTTGTGAAGTGGGGGAAAGGGGTGCAAGTGGGCTTGTTGATTATATACCTGGCTCCCTGCTATGTATCAACAG
>NW_015435707.1:0-1047 GCF_001527695.2 Protobothrops mucrosquamatus | reverse complement strand
GAAGAAGAAGAAGAAGAAGAAGAAGAAGAAGAAGAAGAAGAAGAAGAAGAAGAAAAGGAGGAAGAAGAAAAGGAGGAAGAAGAAGAAGACGATGACGACTGTGGGGCTCTTGGTGCTGTCTGAGCTTGGTGGTTTTCTTGCAGACATTTCATGACCCAACTAGGTAACAACATCAATGCTAGAAGGGACCGGGATTTGCAGAGTGAAGGGGGGGAGGAGGAGGAGGAGGAGAAGGAGAAGAAGAAGAAGAAGAAGAAGAAGAAGAAGAAGAAAAGAAGAAGAAGAAGAAGAAGAAGAAGAAGAAGAAGAAGAAGAAGAAGAAGAAGAAGAAGAAGAAGAAGAAGAAGAAGAAGAAGAAAAGGAGGAAGAAGAAAAGGAGGAAGAAGAAGAAGACGATGACGACTGTGGGGCTCTTGGTGCTGTCTGAGCTTGGTGGTTTTCTTGCAGACATTTCATGACCCAAACTAGGTAACATCATCAGTGCTAGAAGGAAAGGAGAGTTCTGGAGAGAAGGAGGAGGAGGAGGAGGAGAACTGTGGGGGTCCTTTTGCCTTTCTGTATCTTGGATCAGGATTAGCATTGAGGAGCCTGTGTCCTTATCTCCCACATCTCAGATACTTTTACGTGCAGCCCATCCATCTTTTAGGTTGGAAGACCAAATCTGGGTTTCTCAAACCTCCTTCGGCCAGGTAGCTGCAGTTTAAGATTAATAGAATGAGTTATTTTGGGGGTTTTTGGATGGGGGGGGGATGAGAAATACCGTGGGGTCTCCACGTAGGAAATGCAGTGGTAGCCATACAAATTGTTTGGCTGAGAGAGTCTCCTCAAAGCCCCCTGCCAGGAATCCCTCTATAGTTTGTCTTCAAGGAAAACTGCTGAGACGCGAGATAATATATATATTTTCTAGGTGTCCCATTTTCATTAACGCTGGGTAATTGATGGAGTTTCAATGTCTTGTAACAGTGACGAGCCCCTAAACATGAGAATGCACTCCTTTCTAATAAGTGAGCCGCTGCTGGGCTTTAAAAGCGTACTAAATCAGTTGCT
>NW_015435706.1:0-1047 GCF_001527695.2 Protobothrops mucrosquamatus | reverse complement strand
TGTTCCTGTGGCATGAACTTTGAGGATATTTCCTGTGTCACGTATTCTGACCTGAGTCTAGGTGTGCCTCTCTGGTATACTTGATGGTAATGGGTTAGTCCTATTATGTCCCAAAAGTCATATCCTGCTTCCCTGGGGCTGGGCTAATGACTCTTAGAGTTTGGGTGAGGTATGCAGATTTTAGGTTTCTTTGTCTTCTGGCTCCAGCCTTCCTGATAGTTTTACATCTGCATTTGTATAGAGCTGGCTCCTGCTTGGGGCAAAGAGATTTGAGGCCAGGGTGGGTTTGCTTTTAAAAAATCCTTTTGAGGAAAAATATATTTTTCTGCCCTTTTAATATTTCCTTCTCTGGGCTAACTTCCCTCAATCCCTGCTTTGTGCCTTAAGTGTGAGAATGTATGACACACTTATTGGCACAAGATTAAAATTGATCTGGGACTTCCTGTGGCGAGGCTTCGCCGATGGAGGCTTTTTTCTTAGCCTCCTGCCCGGGACTGCGTCAAAGCTGTCAAAACAGCGCACATCAGCTGTTTTGCGGCTCGGAACTTTCTCCCTGGGCGAAGGGGAGAAAGTGAGTTTGGTTTGGATAGGGGTTGAGTTCCCTAGTCCCCCCAGGAACGATCCTGGGGGGATGTAGGTGTGAACTCCCCCGGAGTCCGGACCTCTTCTCCGCAGCTTGGAGTGTCTTCGCTCCTTGGAGCGAGGCTAGACGTCGCCGTCACTGCTGCTACTTTGTATCTGCTTGTGAGTAACTTTTGAACAGACGGAACCTGACCTGTTGTTGAGATAAATCCAATTGTTGTTGTGATAATTGATCAAATCTATTTTGCATTTTGACATCCATCGCTTGAAACATCTCAGTCATTTGTTTAATAGTTGCAGACATCAAATCCTGCAGCTCTCTGCCAGAAGACGGTGGGGACGAAGAAGATGGAGGGTGTGGCGGATGGGAAGTTTTTGAAGTTGACTGGGTTGTCTGAGACATCGGAGATGTAGTATATTTTACAGTTGAAGGCACAGTTTTTTTCGAAGCCATATTTGCAATAA
>NW_015435705.1:0-1047 GCF_001527695.2 Protobothrops mucrosquamatus | reverse complement strand
GTCTATATAGTATATCTCCCTCATACTTTGGCATCTATAGAACTATACTGTGCCATTTGTCCGAAATGGTATAGGGTTTCCTGCCTCAGCAGGAGGTTGGACTAGATGACCTCCGAGGTCCCTTCCAACTTTATTATTATTATTATTATTATTATTATTATTATTATTATTATTATTATTATTATTATTATTATTATTATTATTACTTAGACTTATATATCACTTCATAGTGCTTCACGGTCCTCTCTAAGGGATTTACAGAGTCAGCCTATTGCCCCCAACAATCTGAGTCCTCATTTTACCGACCTCAGAAGGATGGAAGGCTGAGTCAACCTTGAGTTGGTCAGAATCAAACTGAAACATAGTTTACATAGTTTACATTCTCATCCTTCCACAAGCTGCTTCTATTTTTCTGTAAAGACAAACAATTTTTTCCTCCTGGACTGTTTCTTCATGATGTCATTCAAAGAAGGATTTTTTTTTTCCAAAGAGCCTGGGACCTTTCCAATATAAAAAAACTGGAAGAACTTCTTCTATCATCTTATCTGATCTGTCAATTGTTTCTGGACATTAATAAAAATACAATGGACAGGAAGTATGCACCAAAAGATGGAGAACTAAATGGGGCATGTTACCTTGGTCTGCTCATCTGTGATTGATGCCATTTCACTCTAAAAGAAATCTATGGCAGATTTCTCTTACATCCCTAGCTGATGTATAGACTAAGAGCTTATTATTACAATATGTGCCATTACAATATTACAATATCTATGTACATAATATACAACTTACTTGTTAGCCTGTGTCATGAGACATGATTTACTACAATGAGTGTAGAATTTCTTATGCTGTTTTTTTATTTGGTGATATAAATTGTTGAAGATCTACCAAACCATTTTAGACAGATCTATCTTTCCTTACTCATTTTATTAATAGGCTTTTTATACAAATGCTAGTGTAAAGAAATTCTACAATTTTCTGTTAGAATACTCTCTCTCTCTCTCTCTCTCTCTCTCTCTCTCTCTCTCTCTCTCTCTCTCTCTCTCT
>NW_015435703.1:0-1047 GCF_001527695.2 Protobothrops mucrosquamatus | reverse complement strand
AAGGCGCCTGAAGGCAGGACGAGAAGCAATGGGTGGAAACTGATCAAGGAGAGAAGCAACTTAGAACTAAGGAGAAACTTCCTGACAGTTAGAACAATTAACCAATGGAACAACCTGCCTCCAGAAGTGGTGAATGCTCCAACACTGGAAGTTTTTAAGAAGAGACTGGACAGCCGTTTGTCTGAAATGGTGTAGGGTTTCTGCCTGGGCAGGGGGTTGGACTTGATGACCTCCAAGGTCCCTTCCAACTTTATTATTATTATTATTATTATTATTATTATTATTATTATTATTATTATTATTATTATTATTATTATTATTATTATTATTATTATTATTATTATTATTATTATTATTATTATTATTATTGCTGGTGGACCATGGAGCCAGAAAGATTGGAGACCACTGAACTAGGTGGTCCATTATTCCTTCAGTTTCTTTGCAGAGGTGTCATTTGCTGTCTGTAAATATTTTCTGGAACACCAGATAACATAAGATAGATACGCTAACCTTTATTGTCATTTTTTTACTGTGGGCACAACGGCACACATCAAAAATGAAATTTAGTTGCTCGCTCTCAAAGTGAAACACATACATGACACACACCTAATACATACTATGAACAACATATGTATAGACCCACATCCCTACATATACATAGCAAATAAATATTAAATACTGTCCATCTTGAATATATAACTGTTAAGTCCGGAGAATAATGGCGCTTGAGACGAAGCATTTCTAACAAGTTTTATTCTCTGCTTCCAATCTACGAACAACCCGAGCAGAGGCACGCAGGCCTCTATTTATACCTTCTGATCCCCGGGCAAATCCAACCAATCACAAGACGGTCTTTTCCCGCCTTGCGCATGTGCGCAAGGCCGGCGCCACTCAGTCTGGTCCCGGGCAGCTTTTGCAAATGCCCGGGACTCTTGCAACGTCCCGAGCCTGCTTTTGCAGGCTCAGGACACAACACCCCTCCCCCCTAGATGAAATAATACTGCGCCCACATGGACGCCATCATAGTGATGGTTATATAATTAACTG
>NW_015435702.1:0-1047 GCF_001527695.2 Protobothrops mucrosquamatus | reverse complement strand
GTTGAAGTCCACTCATCTTGAAATGGCCAAGGTTGAGGAGCATTGATCAGTACAGAAAAAGCCACGACATCATTAAACCTACAGGAGTGGCCAAAATTGTGGGAACTTTTTGGGAAAAGTGTACAGTAGAAATGCCACCTTTGGTTTAAGTTTCCACCCATTTTTCTTCTAATTTCTTTATAACTGTAGCCTTGTTCACCTAATAATACTATTTTATGTCGCTTTCTGGGCGACCAGTCAACTCTTTGCACCATGACTTTAATTTTATTACGTTTTACAAGCTCACTAAATGAAAGAACACAAAAAAAACCCCCAACCAACTGGATAGCGATCACATAACACACTGACAAATGTCCTCCTCTGGGCTTCAATACAGGACATCGATAACTGGATCCTACTGTGATCTGATTGGCTCGTTGCCAAAACAAGATGACACCCGATTGGCTCTCTAAACACTCGTGCTCATTGGTTAGAATCAGATGAAGGAAAGCTACCTGAGATCAACCTAAGCAAGTTGTGCTTCCTTTTTCTGGATATTTGGCTATTCCTTTTCATAGAATGCAGTACAGATAATTGAACAAACTTTGTTGCATCATCATCATCATCATCATCATCATAATAATGGAGAAGATAACAAAATACAGAGACTTACAAATAGAAATAGAAAGACTGTGGCAAAGGCAAGCAAGGGTAGTACCAATAGTAATAGGCGCCTTGGGTGCAATCCCAAAACAACTGGAGCACCACTTGGACACCATCATTGGCATTGACAAATTCGCCATTAGTCAATTGCAAAAGGCGGCCTTACTAGGAACCGCTTCCATCCTGCGACGATATCTGTGATATCGTCAAACATCCACATCTGCCTATCCCAGGTCCTTGGGAAGGACTCGATAGGTAGACAAAATGCCAAATCCAGTCTGAACATCTGGCTGACTGTGCGATGATCCATAATAATAATAATAATAATAATAATAATAATAATAATAATAATAATAATAATAATAATAATAATAATAATAATAATAATAATAATAATAATAATAA
>NW_015435701.1:0-1047 GCF_001527695.2 Protobothrops mucrosquamatus | reverse complement strand
AGAGCTCTGTATTGATAGTGCTCTCCCTGGTAACTGAACCGTAGAAACCGCCGGTGATCGATAGAGATGGGGATATGGAGATACGCTTCCGTGAGATCGATGGATGTCAGGAAGTCTCCCTTTCTCACGCTCCCCAAAATGGAGCGGAGTGTCTGCATCTTGAATTTTTGATATCTGATATGAAGATTCAAATTCTTTAAGTCCAGGATGGCTCTCCATCCTCCTGACGTTTTTGGAACGACAAAGAGGATGGAGTAAAATCCCCGCCCTCTCTGGTCCACCGGAACGGTTTCTACGGCCTTTATCTCCAGAAGATGCTGGATGGCCTGGTTCATCAGGTTTCTTTTGGCTAGGTTTCGGGGAAACGGGCAAGAAATGAACCTGTTTACAGGCGCGGAGATGAACTCCAGGTGGAGGCCGGACCGTATCGTGTCTAGGACCCACCTGTCCGTGGTGGTGGTCTCCCATTGGTGGAAGAACAGCGATAGTCTGCCCCCTATGGGAGATCCCGTTGCCGGGGAGTCACCTGGAGCGCCGAAATGGCCGGCCGCCCCCACGAAAGGGCCGCTTGCCCTGGTTACCCTGGTAGTGCTGCCTGGGCTTGCTCGCCTGCCTGTCAAATTGCCCCTCTTGACGGTCCGTTCTGGGTGGGAAGGGACGAAAAGAGTTTGAATAGTTGTACCTATTCCCCCCCCGAAAGGACTGTCTTCGGGAGAAATAGTTTTGTTTCCTGTCAGGTTTCTTAATGATATGGTTGAGCACTTTGCGCTTATCCTTATTCTCCGAGAGATAAGGAGTCAAAGCCTCACCAAACAATTTACCCCCCTGGTACGGGGCAGAGGACAGGTGCCACTTGGATTTAGCGTCAGCATGCCAATGCTTAAGCCAAAGCATGCGTCGACTGGTGATCCCTGAAGCCATGGCCCTGGAAGCAAACTTAGTCGCCTGGAGCGTAGCATCCGAGGCGTACTCCATTGCTGCCACCATCTTACTGATGTCCTGTTGAGAGCGGACATCATCCTTGGGGGTGCGGGCCTGCAGTTGTTT
>NW_015435700.1:0-1047 GCF_001527695.2 Protobothrops mucrosquamatus | reverse complement strand
AAAACAGTGCTTTTCCAGAAGTATTTATGAGGCATTGTGTCTGATAGTGTTATGGTTTTTTTTAAAAAAAGCATTTATTTTATGGATTCTTCAGAATTACTATGGTATGTTTTGTAGTTGTTAAAAACTGTTGAGAATCTATTAGGATTATTGCAAAATATAAATCTGAGAAATAAATAATAAAAAGTATCTTTGTGGAATTTCGTAAAACCAAATTCCACCAATTTGAAATGTCAAATTCTATAGTTTAGGAATATAGTTCAAAATGACATTTGCACCTTTACTGCTGTATTTCCCCTCCCTCCAACCATGTTAGCTTACATTGTAACTTGAAACCAAAAGGGAATCATGAATGGACATGACCAAATCATATGAGTCAAAAAGCTGTTACATGACTTCTATACAGATGGACCAACTCTGACTGATATGCAGATAATCAACCTGCCTCTCCCCTTGGGATACTCAAGCTGGCACTCATAGTCCTCAGGAACAACAGGAAGATCATGCCATCTACTGGAAAAGACGGCACCCAAAAGCAACACATCCAGTTTAATCAGCTAGCTGTGTCTTAAAGCTGCAATGCCCAATCATTTAACCAGCATGATAGCTGTAGGACACCTAGTCCCATTTCACCTGAAAGGTGTCAGATTGGGAAAATGCAGCTAAGATTTTTTTTTCCTTTTTGAAGCTTTGATGGACATGTCATACCATTCTACTGCTGTTATTCCAGCTGATGATTGGGTCCTTTTAGAATTGGGATATTTTTATAGATAGTATTTCCTAGAGTTTTCTAGATGCTGTTGTTCAAGAATTCCGTTTTCTGTGACTGTTGGCTGTTCTGGCCGCAGCAGGTGAAAAGCAACATTTGAATTACAACATGCAGTTGAAATGAAGATTATTACTTAAACTCTTCTATTATCTCCCTGATTGGAAATATTGACTTTTTAAAGTCCTCACCTATCCTAAAATAATACTTTCTCTGACAATGTGATGCTCTTCAATATAAATATTATACTAGCTATATTATACTAGCTATAAATACTAGCT
>NW_015435698.1:0-1047 GCF_001527695.2 Protobothrops mucrosquamatus | reverse complement strand
GGTTTAAAAGTTTCCAGAAGAGTGGATTTTTGTATCATCTGAAAATGGGAAGATTCCGAAGAATAGGCTGTTGTACAGAACACAAAGCGGAAAGATGATTTCAGCCACCAAGGCCCTTCCAATTCAACATGATTTATCTCAGACATGGTTGAATATAAACGGAACCTTATTTGGTCATTAGGAGCAGCAGGAAAAGAAAAAAATCTAGAACAAGTCTCCAAAATTATTCTAAACTGGTGACTACAAGGAGATCTAATTTAACATTCTTCATCTCTTTCAGGAGAACCCTTTGGCAGATACTTTTTTCCAAGTTGTATCTTCTTTAATATGGCAAACACAAGCAGAAGCAGTTTGAGCACTTCTTCCAGATGGTGGAGCAGTTGGTGGCTATTGCAACAGTCAAAGCTAATCTTAACAGCATCTCCAGTCTTTTCGTTATGCCAACACAGGACTAAATTTGTAAGATGACGCTGATGATATGGTTAGTGTTGAGCTTGGGCTGGTGGGAAATTTAAGTAGGAGGACCCTCCCTCTAGTTGATTGCAAGCACAGCTTCAAGTAACCAGCTGCTTCTCAGTCTGACTTTGCCGTCTCTAAAATGAAATAAAATTGTCATTATTTATTTACTTAGTCATCCATTTTACATGACTCTAGGCTGCTTGCAGTGCAGAGAGTCCTCAGCTTATGTGGCTAGAATTTCTATTGCTAACAAGACAGCTGTTTAAGTGAATCGCGCCCAATTTTATGACCGTTTTTGCCTGGGGTTGTTCAGCAAATCCGGTTTCCCCCATTGACTTTACTTATTGAAAGCTGTCTGGGAAAGTTGTAAATGGTGATCATACAATCCCAGGACCCTGCAACTCTTTTAAATGCATGCTGGTTGCCAAGCACCCATATTTGGATCATGTGGCCATGGGGACGCTGCAACAGTTGGAAGCACGAGGAGGCAGTTGTAAGTCACTATTTTCAGTGTCAACGTAACTTCATACAGTTGCTAAACGAATGGTTGTAAATTTGTAATGATTGTAATGTGACAGATATTTGAGC
>NW_015435697.1:0-1047 GCF_001527695.2 Protobothrops mucrosquamatus | reverse complement strand
TCAGCCGGAACGCGGCGGAACCGCGTTCTGGCACCTTTTTCCGGGCCGGCCGCACCGGAAATAGCCCCTCCCACACCGGAAATAGCCCCTCCCAAATTTTACTTGCATTCCTGTTCTCTAAAGGGGCGGTCCTAGGGTTTGATGAGGGCGTGGCCAGGTTTGAGTTCCGCCACCTTTTCTCCGAGAAAAAAAGCCCTGCTTATACCTAATAACATTAACAATATATATTGGGAAAGTTCAGCTTTATTTTTATGTGAGCTGTGTAGAAGCAGATATTTATCATATCACTTGTGGCAAGATGATCTTGTTACCTTTATTCTGCTCACATTTCTTATTGTCAGCCTTTTCAGAAAAATACAGTAAATGCTTCAATATATACATTCCATTAATTTCCTTCCTTGTCCTTGATTCAATGATATTTTAATTATAGCCTTTTGGGATTAGTTATGAAGACAAGGTATAACTAGGCTTCATTTTGTTCTCCATTTTAGTTTTGCTACAATTGAAAGGTTTTTTTTCTTAAAAATTAGATATTGTAAATTTTATGTTTTGGGGTTCGAGGCATTGAAGCACGACACATGTTGTAACCAAAACTTCTTTATTCGATCCTTAACTTCACTCAACTCTGCAAACAGGCACGCAGGCCTTTTATAGTCTTCCAACCCCCAGGCAGTCCAGCCAATAGGGAAAACCCTTTCTTCGCGCTTTGCGCATGCACATAAGTCTGGTGCCAGCCAGTCTGGTCCCAAGCAGCTTTTAGGTTGCCCGGGACCATTTGCAACATTTCTGAGCCTGCTGAGTTGCCTCATCAGGCCCAGGACATAACAGTAAAGATTTTGCTTTTGAAGAAAAATACTGTTAGGTAACATGTGGCAAGGTAATGCACATAAAAAGTATTACAGATGTTAGCTTGCTTGGACAAAAGCTTTTCTACATGTTAGACATGTAGAAAGTTTGACATCAGTAGCCTAATGAACTTTCACAGACAAGCCACATCTCTTTTGTAATTCAAAAACTGTAACAGCAGAGCTGTTGATGTATAGCATT
>NW_015435696.1:0-1047 GCF_001527695.2 Protobothrops mucrosquamatus | reverse complement strand
TTATCTAAATTTCCTAATGAAATATATGGGAAAATCCCATTGGCGGGAAAACCCACGTAGAGTTAGGGTTAGGTGTCTGTAAATTCGTAGAGCGAAATGGACATCACCAATGGATTCGCAGGGCATGGCAATGTTTAGGAGCGTGCATTAATTTTTAGTCTGCCTTATCTAAATTTCCTGGTGAAATACATGGGAAAAAACCATTGGTGGGAAAACCCACTTAGGGTTAGGGTTAGGTTTCTATAAATTCGTAGAGCGAAATGGACAACACCAATGGATTAGCAGGGCATGGCAATGGTTAGGAGCGTGCATTACTTTTTAGCCTGCCTTATCTAAATTTCCTGGTGAAAGACATGGGAAAATCCCATTAGCGGGAAAACCCACTTAGGGTTAGGGTTAGGTTTCCATAAATTCATAGAGCGAAATGGACATCACCAATGGATTCGCAGGGCTTGGCAATGTTTAGGAGCGTGCATTACTTTTTAGCCTGCCTTATCTAAATTTCCTTGTGAAATACATGGGAAAATCCCATTGGCAGGAAAACCCACTTAGGGTTAGGGTTAGGTTTCCGTAAATTCGTAGAGCGAAATGGACATCACCATTGGATTCACAGGGCATGGCAATGGTTAGGAGTGTGCATTACTTTTTAATCTGTCTTATCTAAATTTCCTGGTGAAATACATGGGAACATCCCATTGGCAGGAAAACCCACTAAGGGTTAGGGTTAGGTTTCCATAAATTCGTAGAGTGAAATGGACATCACCAATTTATTCGCAGGGCTTAGCAATGGTTAGGAGCGTTCATTACTTTTTAGCCTGCGTTATCTAAATTTCCTGGTGAAATACATTGGAAAATCCCATTGGCGGGAAATCCCACTTAGGGTTAGGGTTAGGTTTCCATAAATTCGTAGAGCGAAATGGACATCACCAATGGAATCGCAGGGCATGACAATGATTAGGAGCGTGCATTACTTTTTAGTCTGCCTTATCTAAATTTCCTGGTGAAATACATGGGAAAATCCCATTGGCGGGAAAACCCACTTAGGGT
>NW_015435695.1:0-1048 GCF_001527695.2 Protobothrops mucrosquamatus | reverse complement strand
ATGCCCGTTGCTGGTTGGCTAACTAGCAACAGGGTCTTGCCAGCCAATGGAATTGTGTGATTACAAGCCAGGGGAATCCCATAAAAGAGGGCTCCCCTGGCCCAGAGAGCCAGTCCGGATTTACTTTATGCCTTGCCAATAAACCAAGAGCTGACTGTCACTCGACTCGTGTCTTACTGCCTGCGCGATCTAACAGTTTATTACAATGGTATAATCTTAAAAGTGCTTTTATAAAATGATGTATTGTTGCTACATGACACCAGAGAAATTACAGTGTTCTGTAATCTATGTTTATTTTGAAATGCATTGAAAAGACTGATTTAGAAGATTTAAAAAATTAACATACAATTGAGACCATTTTAGGTTTTTCTTAAACATCTGAAACAAGAAAGTCCTGTTCAAATTGTGAAAAGCCATCCCTGCATCTAGAAAGATCAATATGCCTTGTTTAACATTGCAGTTTTTTGAGTTCTGGAAATTATTAGCAAGCTGTAGCTTGCTGTAGATTTACATCCATAAACTTTTCAGCACATAGATTGGACCACTAGTTTAAATGGGTTTGGCTAGATGGCATATCTTATCCTTTAGACAACACTCAATTCTATTATACTACTGTTTTTTTAAAAAAAATATTGCCAATGAATCAACCATGAATAAATAAAAAATTACCCTAAAATGTATTTAATGTATTAGATGTATTAGAAACTGAAGTTGTTCTTATTATACTTTAACTCACTCCTGATTAAGAAAATATAAGTCTGAATAGTTTATGTAATTTTTGTCTAATTCAGGCATTGATCAGGTCAATACTTTACATGGTTTTAGCTGTAAGACAGCATTAGCTATTCTCCAGCCACTTTGGGGGCCATTCAAACTGAATCTTTGATCAAGTGCACTGCTTTGTTGCAAGCTTTCAAATCTTGTTAATACCAACTTACAAAAATAAATCCTTTTTAAGAAGGGAAAAATATTTCAAAATATGGAAAAAACAGACTAGTTTTTATTTTTTATGGAGAATTATAACATCAAAGCTAATATTTGTGAAAGA
>NW_015435694.1:0-1048 GCF_001527695.2 Protobothrops mucrosquamatus | reverse complement strand
TGTCTTTGAAAATATTTGTGTATTTTATATTTTTCATCCCATAGGAAAGCATGCCACCCTGCTTGCAAATCATGTCCTTCTATTGTTAAAATCCTAGTATTTTTCAACTCCATCCAATCTTTTAACCAAGTTAAGCTCGATGCTTGGTAATATATTTCCCACTCTGGTAACGCCAATCCCCCTTTATCTTTCGTATCTTTCAACAAATCTTTAAATCTCATATTCAATCCTAGTTAAAAAAAGGAATTACCAGAAACACTAACTTTAATTTTGATCTAATAAACCAAATTTATATTACTTCCCTTTGCTTTTAACAGTCTTGATCTTTAATTCCTTTGAATAGTATCATAGAATTTAATTTGTCTCTTCTCAAAACTTCAAAACTTTAACACATTTCTTTTGTAAATCCAGAATAAGAAAATTATTGAAATCAAATTCCTGGTTTGTTATTTGTATATGCCTTTTAATTATTAAGACATCAGCTGGTTTCATTTGTAAGTTCAATGTAACATTCTTTATATCATTCTTGTAAGCTATAATTTTTAAATCCATATTCAAATTAGACTCAGAATCTTTCTTTTTTATTACAGTCTGTTCCTCTTGTGTAGCCATTTTTATGATAGCAGACAATCTTAAGTGTAACTTCTAAGTGTATTGTCCCCAAATATCTTTGAATTCTTTCAAAGTTAGAGTATTTTGCTCCATTCAGTATTGATGAGTCTCTTCTCTTTTAATGATAATCTTTTCTTCTTTCTGGTTCCCTTTCATGTTCAATCTTTAAAGTCCCATTTTATCTAATCAACAGCATTTTCCCACAGGAAGGTTTGTTATACTTAATATCAAAAATTTCCTTCTCACCACTACAGGTGGTATGTGTCTTTCTTAATCTTGGGTTCTCTACCAGAGGCGTAGGAGTTTGAAGGTTCTGTGCAGTAACTGAGCTGTTCCTGACACTACTATCTTCTGGACAGAGAACTCTGATGCTAGGAATTGTTGAAGCCACTCTCCCAACTTAGGAGTACACTTTGTTTGAAGAGGTTCAAGTTAT
>NW_015435693.1:0-1048 GCF_001527695.2 Protobothrops mucrosquamatus | reverse complement strand
AGAAGAAGAAGAAGAAGAAGAAGAAGAAGAAGAAGAAGAAGAAGAAGAAGAAGAAGAAGAAGAAGAAGAAGAAGAAGAAGAAGAAGAAGAAGAAGAAGAAGAAGAAGAAGAAGAAGAAGAAGAAGAAGAAGAAGAAGAAGAAAACACAACTTGTTTCTTTCATTGTATATCATGAAAATGGAAGAATGCATTTCTTGTTAGTTTCAATCCATTATGCAGGTACCATAATTTGTTCTTTCTCTTTTATTCACATTTAAGTTCCCTAACATGGGGGACCTTAAGTTTAGTCTCTTTAACATTACATTGATTTAAATGGGAAATACTTAATCATATGCTTAATTTTGTCACTGAATAAATGGAACATCTATTCAAAGATGTGGACCTACTTATATTGAACAGATGTTTGAGTCATCTGCTTATTCCATTCTACCAGAAGTCTGCTATCAGATATCTCATTATTAGATATGCCCAACTGTATACCTAAATTATGTTCCATACTGATATGCTGTTCCTCCCTTTACCATTTCAGCTGACAATCTGGAAATTGCTGAACTATAGCTCTGAGATTTACCATGAAAAAAGGGCTGCTGGCTTAGGTTGCTTTTGTTCATGGAAATGTTCTGAGCTCTTGGGCATTAGCTGGGCTTCATCTTCATCTTTATTGAACTAGCCATCTGGAATGTTGCAGTTTTGTAGGGCTACCACATCTGGCTACAAACATACAGATGATCACTAGAAGAGGGCAAAGAAACACAGAAGCTCCAACTACCTCTAGTAGTTCTTTTTTTCCAATTCTGATCTTGTAACCCTGACTTGTTGCTATTTTGGATCCAATAAAACCCTGCTTCCTCTGATGTGGCATCTGATGTGCAGCCCCAGGAAGAAGTATCTCTGACAGCTCCTAGGTTGACAAGTGGGAGGACCAGTTTTCATGTCATAGAAAGCCACAGGCTACCTGGTTCATTCTGTTCAAAAGAAATGATGCGCAAACAGAGTGTAGGGAGGAAATGAAACACCAAGATTTACTATGATTTATGTTGCAAACTTC
>NW_015435692.1:0-1048 GCF_001527695.2 Protobothrops mucrosquamatus | reverse complement strand
AGGGTGAACTCTTGGATTGCTCGACAAAGAAATTTGCCTAGAGACATAGTGGTCTACTTTACAAGAAAGTAGAGACGTAATGAAATAATGCAGCTCTTTTACCAACAGAGATTTAAGATCTTAAACCAAGACATTATTCTTTTAAAAGAAATTCCAGCGAAAATACTTAGAGCGCGCAGAGACTATGCTTTTCTGGCACAGGAGCTTAAGAACAGACAAATAAATTTCAGATGGGACATACCGGTGGGCATAATTGTAACGTTAGCTGGCAAGGAGGAAGAAGGAAAGGGGAAAGAAGGTACGAGAGACAGGCTTAACCAGGGAGGAAGGAGAGGTGGTGGGGGGGAGGAGGAAGACCCCGGACGGACGGGCACCCGCTCAGATAGGAAAGAGGGGGAGAGCGATTTACCGAACCACCATAGACTAACGAGGACGATCCTACCCCCCCCACCCAACCACCCTGGCGGGTCTAGGACAGAGAGGAGGAGCTAAGTATGGGAATAAGGAGAGAGGGTTTGACAAGGAGGAGGATGGAAAGAGGAAGGAAGGGGTGGCAGTTACGATCAGTGGAGGAAGAAGAGGGGGGGAGGTGAGGATCAATGGAGAGGGAAAAGGTCCCAGAGGGGCAGTCGCTCGCGCGCGAGGGAAGAGGCGAACGGAACAACGAGCCGCCCCACGTGGGCGGGGATGGCCCCACTACCCCGTTTAGCAGCCCCGGCACACCCACAGCATGGAATAAGTAGGTATGAGGGTAAGGAAGAGAGGGGAACCAACAAGGAGCGTAATGAGAGGAAGAGGGAGGATGTAAGAGATACAAGCAGTGAGAAAGGAAGGAGGGGGGGAGATACAAGGATTGACGGAGAGGAAGAGGATTCCAGAGGGATAGCCACTCGCTTATGGGCGAGAGAGGAGGAGGGTAAACTAGTGAGCCACCCCGCGCCAACGGGAGCGACCCGGCCACCCCGCCTGACAACCCCAGCATACCCGCAGCATGGAACAAGCAGTTATGAGGGTAAGGAAGAAAGGAGGTCTAGCCAGGAGGATAACG
>NW_015435691.1:0-1048 GCF_001527695.2 Protobothrops mucrosquamatus | reverse complement strand
ACAATCCACATGTATTGGTTTGTACTGTATGTGGGTGTAAGAACTTTAGATACCCCAAGGTGCTTCTGGATTGAAAGGATTAGCTGGTGACATCACCATTGCCCATGGCACACCCAACTGAGGGCTCATTTCATGTCCCCATTAATGTGCCCCAAAAAGCAGTACCTGTTTATTTACTTGGGTTTTCCCACTTTCGAACTGATAGATGGGCAGGAACTGGAGTGAATGATGGAAGCTCACCCCATCACAAAGCAGCACTCGGGTCTCAAAGGCGGGCTTGCTGATTGTCAATCCAGTGTTCTAATCATGTGAGCTACCATGCTCCTTGTAAATATGTATTAATTTTAATTTATTTTGTTAATTTAAAAAATTACTTACCTAGAATACTGGCTTGACTAGAAAGATAAGGGCAACATCAAATTGAAGCTGTGCGGGTCTGGATGGGGAGGAACGGGCTCCAGCTCAACCCATCCAAGACTGAGTGGCTGTGGTTTCCGGCGCCTCGTTTCAGCCAGTTTACTCCATCTTTGGCCATTGGGGGCGAAACACTGGCCCCGGTAGAAAGGGCACGCAACTTGGGCGTCCTCCTGGATACCCGGCTGTCGTTAAACGATCATATGACGGCCGTGGCCAGGGGTTTTTTTTATCAGATACATCTGATACACCAGTTGCGCCCTTTCCTGGATCGTGACGCCTTGCGCACACTCACTCAGGCCCTCGTCATCTCACGCCTAGACTATTGCAACGCCCTCTACATGGGGCTCCCCTTGGGGAGCATCCGGAGGCTCCAGTTGATCCAGAATGCGGCTGCGCAGGGGATTTTTGGGGCTCCTAGGAGCACCCATGTGGCACCTCTCCTGCGCGGGCTGCACTGGTTGCCTGTGGCCTTCCGGGTGCGCTTCAAGGTGTTGGTGACCATCTTTAGAGCGCTCCATGGCAGTGGACCAGGTTATCTGCAGGACCGCCTTCTGCCACATACCTCCCTTCGACCAGTCCGCTCCCACAGATTAGGCCTCCTCAGGGTGCCGTCGGCCGGACAATGCCGGCT
>NW_015435690.1:0-1048 GCF_001527695.2 Protobothrops mucrosquamatus | reverse complement strand
TGGCTTTTGGTAATGACTTTGTTTGCCTCTAGGTGTTCGCTGATTCTTGTTTGATTATCTTTTCCAGAATCTTCCCAGGTATTGAGGTCAGGATAATGGGTTAGTAGTTTTCTGGATCTATTCTTTTTCCTTTTTTTGAAAAGGGGAACTATATCAGCTCTTTTCCAGTCCTCTGGTAGTTCCCTAGTGCTCCAGGATCCTTGAAAAATATAGTTCAGTGGTTCTGAGATCACATCTACCAGTTCCTTGAGAACTTTGGGTGTAATCCATCTGGTCCTGGTGATTTGGACTCTTCTAGGCTGGATAAGTGCTCACTTACCATTTTCTTGCCTATCTTTAACTTGTGTTTCTAATCTTTTTTATGGTACTGTTTTTGATAAGTTGGACTGTTTGCTTTTTATTATTTTTGACTGTGGTCACAAGCCTTAGTTCATTTTGAGCCTTAGCTTTCCTCACCTCATCTTTGCAGGCTCAGACTATTTGCTAATATTCTGCTTTAGTTATGTGCCCCTCTTTCCACTTTTATACTTGTCCCTTTAATCTTTCAATTTATTAGAGAATTCTTTATGCAGCCATGCTGGTTTCTTGTGAGAGCTGTTATTTCTCTTCTTTGTTGATATTGTGCTAAATTGGATTTTTATTATCTCACTTTTCAAAATTTCCCAAGCTTCTTGAGTTGTTTCCCCTTGAAGATTCTCATGCATGGAATCCCTCCCAAGTCCAAGACTCTAGTTGGACTGTTCTATTGCCATGTGCTTCCTACATACCTTAGCTGAGTTCTTATACCATTTCATGGTTTCCAAAATTGTCATTCCTGATTGGTGAGTTCAAAATTGTCATTTCTGATTTTTTTTATTGGTCAGTGTCTGTTGTTGGGTTAATCTCCTTCTCAATTCTGTCTAAAAGGTGTTAATTTTTGTTCCAGGGGGAATCCAGTGTAAAATTATTCTATTGTTGTGTAACTTTTGGTGTTTCTATTCTAACTCTGTCAAGTCTAATTATCTGTCTATCCTTTTCCTGAAAAATGTGTGTCTATCTACAAGAGCCT
>NW_015435689.1:0-1048 GCF_001527695.2 Protobothrops mucrosquamatus | reverse complement strand
ACATCCTTTTTTAGCCCCGGCCACCAGAATTGTCGGCGGGTGAGGTGTAGGGTTTTCAAATATCCAAAGTGTCCAGCCTGTTTTTCATCATGGCTGTGTTTGAGAGCATTAAGACGGAGGGCTTCTGGCAAATATAGTTTTCCCCCCATGTAAGCCAAACCATCCCTGCACGTTAGGGAGGCCTGATTATCTTTGAACCGTTGGTCGGTGAGGAGTTCTCGTTTTGTTTTCTTCGCTCCAGGGTCATCAGGATTGGGGACCCTGCGAGGTGTGAGTTGATTGGCAGTTTGTGGATTGGGGATAATTGCCTCGTTAACCTTGCTCCCCTCCAGAAAGTGTCGCCAGTTTAATAGTGCCCATCTAATCGCAAAGGCCTCTTTCTCCCAGATTGCCCATCTCCGCTCGCTCTCAGTAAATTTCTTAGAGGTGTAGGCGCAGGGTTGCAGGATCCCATTTTTGTTCTTTTGCAGTAACACAGCTCCAACTGCCACATCGCTGGCATTGGCTTGGATCACAAAGGGTTCCCCTGGGCAGGGGTGCTTTAGGGCCGGTTCAGCAGCAAATAGTCTCTTTATATTTTCAAAAGCTGTTTGACAGCCCATTGTCCATGGTAGTGGTTGGCCCGGTCGTGGTTTCCCTCCTCCTTTGCCTGTTTTGAGTAGTTCTGTAAGGGGTAGGGCAATCTCGGCAAAAGAGGGGATGAATTGACGATAAAAGTTGGCAAAACCCAGAAAGCTCTGGAGCTGTTTGCGAGTCTTTGGGGGCTGCCATTCGATTATAGCTTTCACCGTGGCTGGATCCATTTCAATACCCTCATTGGAAATTCTGTAACCAAGGTAGTCTAATTGAGTTTGGTGAAATTCACATTTCGACAATTTGGCATAAAGCTTGGCATTCAATAGTTTCTTTAACACTTCTCTTACCAGCTTTATGTGATCAGTCATGTTCGTGCTATATATCAGGATATCATCAAGATACACCAAAAACCCCTTGTACAAGTGATCATGTAGTACCTCATTAATCAATTGCATAAACACAGATGGGGCCC
>NW_015435688.1:0-1048 GCF_001527695.2 Protobothrops mucrosquamatus | reverse complement strand
AGAGGAAAGAGAAAGAGAAGAGAGGAAAGAGAGAGGGAAAGAGAAAGAGAGAAAGAGAGAGAGGAAAGAGAGAAAGAGGAAAAAAAGAAAAAGAGAAAAGAGAAAAAGAGGAAAGAGAAATAGAGGAAAGAGAAAGAGAGGAAAGAGGGAAAGAAAAAGAGGAAAGAAAGAGAGAAAGAAAGGAAAGAGAGAAAGAGGAAAGAAAGAGAGGAAAGAGGGAAAGAGAAAGAGGAAAGAAAGAGAGAAAGAAAGGAAAGAGAGAAAGAGGAAAGAGAGGAAAGAGAAAGAGAAGAAAAGAGGAGAAAGAGAGGAAAGAGAGAAAGTTAGAGGAAAGAGAAAGAGGAGAGGAAAGAAAGGAAAGAGAGGAAAGGAAGAGAAAGAGAGGAAAGAGAAAGAGAAGAGAGGAAAGAGAGAGGGAAAGAGAAAGAGAGAAAGAGAGAGAGGAAAGAGAGAAAGGAAAAAAGAAAAAGAGGAAAGAGAAAGGGAGAGGAAAGGGAGAGAAAAGAAAGAGAAAGAAAGCAAGAGGGAGAAAAAAGAGAAAAGAGAAAAAAGATTGAGAAAGAGAAAGGAAAGAGAAAGAGAGAAAGGAAAGAGAAAGAGAAGAGAGGAAAGGGAGAGGAAAGAAAGAAGAGAAAGAGAGAGAAAGAGGAAAGAGAAAGAAAAGAGAGGAAAGAGAGAGGAAAGAGGAAAAGAGGAAAGAGGGAGAGAAAGGAGAGGAAAGAGAAAGGAAAGAGAGAAAGAAAGCGAGGGGGAGAGGAAAGAGAAAAAGAGGAAAGAAAAAAGATCGAGAAAAGAGAGAGAGGAAAGAAAGAGGAAAGAGAAGAGAAAGAGGAAAGAGAAATAAAGGAAAGAGGAAAGAGAGAAAGGAAAGAGAAAGGAAGGAAAGAGGAAAGAGAAGAAAAGAGGAAAGAAAGGAGAAAGAGAGGAAAGAGAAAGTTAGAGGAAAGAGAAAGAGAGAAAGAGGAAAGAGAAAGAGAGAGAGGAAAGAGAAAGAGGGGGAGAGGAAAGAGAAAGAGAGAGAGGGGAGAGGAAAGGGAAAGGAAAGAGA
>NW_015435687.1:0-1048 GCF_001527695.2 Protobothrops mucrosquamatus | reverse complement strand
AAGAGTTACAATGTGGCGATTGGAGTAATACGAATGAAAAACATCACAAAAGGGGAGGAGGAAGGAGCAGGGGCTATAGGAAATAACAAAGATGTAGAGTATGTTTATGGAAACATGAGAAAGACTATGGAAGGAAAGGGGGAGGGAAAGACAGCAAGCCCGAGGCTCAATAGGAGGATAGTGAACAACTGGATATGTACGAAGGAAACGAATGTCCAAAAAAAGGGGTGAATGAACACGCTGCCTTTGGGAGCCTGTGGTGGGGCAGCAGATGGTAACGCGCACACAGGAGGGGAGGATGGAGTAAGGGAAGTGAACAATGGAGCAGCACCCCTAAAAAACACCAAGAAAACAGCCAATGCGTGCCTCCCAAAAATCAAACAATCAGGATCATCGGATGGACCGATGATGAGGTCCAGGAGCCGTGCGCAAAAACTGGCCAGTGCTATAAAAAAGAGACTCCCATTGACCTGTTTTAAGCCCTGATGATGTCGGTAGTGCTTACCGATGAAAGCTTAGCATTAGATTAAACGTTTTTAGTTTAAATTTTATCCTGGTGTTCGTTTTTATTTGTTTTTATAGTATGACTTTACCCAGGATTCGCATTTTTAATGAAATCAGAGATAACACTCAAATACTTATACACATGCTAAACCCCAAAATGCACACACATCTGTCATGCCTCCTAGAGCAGGACCCTGTTGAGGCCCAGGAGTAGGTGTCTGTGGCTTCGGAGGACTGTAGGGAAGAGCAGGCTGAGGCAGGCCAGGGCCCTTCAGGTTCTGAACAGGGGAGGCAAAGTTCAGGTGAGGAACAAGCCCCCCCACCTGATGCTAGAGCAAGGAGAGGAGAGAGGAGAATAACGTAGGCAGGCTCAATTGCTCGGGAGGAGAGCATCCTGCCCCACTCCACAAGGCACACCTGGGGATTAGGATTTAAGGAGACACTGTGGGGTGGGGCATTTGCGGGAACAAACGTGGTATCTTGGGACAGTTGTGAATTGTGTGTTGTCTTTGTTTGCTTTACGACCACAGACTGCATTTCTGAG
>NW_015435686.1:0-1048 GCF_001527695.2 Protobothrops mucrosquamatus | reverse complement strand
ACCCCACAAGTTAGGGGCCTTGGGGTCGACCTCTGTCCCCCTGCCAATACAGACTGCGTACGATCGGTGAGGAAGGAGGAGAACCACCGCATAACCGTGCCTCCCACTCCCAACCCACCCAAACGCCGCAGCATGATACTGTGGTCCACAGTATCAAAAGCCGCTGAGAGGTCCAAAAGAACTAGGACAGAGGAATAACTTCTGTCCCGGGCCCTCCAGAGATCATTAACCAACGTGACCAATGCCATTTCCGTGCTGTATCCCGGCCTGAAGCCCGACTGGAGGGGGTCCAGATAATCTGTTTCCTCCAGGTGCCGAGGGAATTGCTGTGCCTTAACCACTATATAATGCCTTAACCACTATACCAAACTGGCTCTCTCTATAATATTTAAGTTAACCCATATTGTTAACTGATTACACTTGCCCCTAAGAGCTGATTGCCTATAGACATAGACTTTGTTTGGATAAGTATAATGAACTATGGAGCTCATTTAAATCACAATACCGTAGGTTAAAATATGTTAATTATAGAAGAGAAACATATGGATTAGAATAATATATAATAATATTATTATATATTGGATAAGTATATGTAAAATTGTAATTTTTTACTGCTGGAATGATTTTTTATACTAGCCTATTTTCTTTGTCATATTTCTTTCACTTTTATGTTATTAATTAAAAAGCAACACAAAATAATAATTAAAAAGTTACCCCTGTTGTTTCCATGTTAGATTTGGTGTCATATGCTATAGTTGTGGAATTTTTAGTGTACACTTAGCACACAAAATGATAAAAAGTGATTACATTGTTCCCAGGAGGTCAGAATCATAATTATGTACCATGCTCATAATTTAATATATAGCTTCATATCTCACAGATAACTGCAATAAATCAAAGAGAATCCTATTTTATGAAAGCAATTCATAACCAAATCTGCAGCCTTTTAAAATTATACTGAAGTCAGCCCGTTCAAAATGCTTTAAACTCTTGTATTTTGCTATTAACCAACAGGGCTAATGATAACATCTCTTCCAAAACTCAGATT
>NW_015435685.1:0-1048 GCF_001527695.2 Protobothrops mucrosquamatus | reverse complement strand
GGTCTTCTCTAATATGTTCATTAAAAAATTATGATGCTGTAGTTCTAAAGGTAGCCTGCAGTTCAGAATGAAACAGTGCCACTTGTAACAACACACTCTTCAGTTCACAGATAGTTCCCAAATTTTTCTTGATGACCATTGTGTTACATGGCATTGAAAATTACCTTTAGATAGTTGAGTATATGTAGATGCATCAGATACTCCCAACTCTAGTTGGAATAATTTATCTATATAGTAGCTCATATGGCATATCATACATGGACTAGTAGTAACTCTTAATATCTGCCTCTTAATATCAGCTGTGAGTGGCATAGAGCTGTTGCATTGTGCCCTGTTCATGAACATCCAAAGGGCAAACAGAAATGCTAGATTGGATGAGTGTGGTCCACTCTGCCAGTGCTCGTGGCATATCACTAGAGCTTGTTGTAATGCAGGGAGAGTTTGGCAACACACACCCCAGTCAAGAAAGTATATGCAAGCTCCACTCAACTCAATTGCCTGTGACCCACTTTCTCGCAGTGGCAATCTAGCAGTGTGAACAGGCCCATGAGCTGATTGTGGGGCAGGGGAAAAAAAGAGTATGTGAGTATATTGCTTCATTTCAGTTGCAGTATTTGCCTGGGAGGGATAACACAAATCCACAGTTTTGTCTGTAAGCCCTGAAACTCAGAAAACTAGGAAGGTGGAGACAAAACAGTTCTACCATTTCATGGGGATGTGCTATGTGAAGGTAAAGGCTTTGTGATTACTGGGATAGTTTTAATTGTCCCAGTGGCTCTTTGCCCTTGGGATAAGCTTGTTGGTAAACTGGGCCAGGAGGTGTTAGCTGCAAGAATCTCCCTCTACCAAGTGACAGGAGCAGGTCTTGAGACCGTTATTTGGGAGGAGTTTGACTCTGTGACTCCCGATGACGTGGACAGCGTCCTGGGGAGACTGAGTGCAGCCACATGTTTGCTGGATCCGTGCCCCTCCTGGCTGGTGCTGGCGGCCCGGGAGGGTACACGAGCCTGGCTTCAGGGAATTATCAACGCTTCTTTGGGGGAGGGTG
>NW_015435684.1:0-1048 GCF_001527695.2 Protobothrops mucrosquamatus | reverse complement strand
AATATTCTAACCTTTATACAACCATAATACTCTAAAATTTACTCAAAAACCAAATGATATTTTTTAGTCCCATATTTACACTCAATATAATCTATCCATCTTCTCCAAACCAAAATATATCTTTCTTGCGAGTAATCCTTCACATAAGCGGAAATCTTGGCCATTTCTGCTAAATTCGAGACTTTAAATGACCATTCTTTTATAGTAGGTAAACGTTCCGTTTTCCAATATTGAGCTACTAATAGTCTTGCAGCAGTTATAAAATTCAACATCAATTCCATTTCTTTTGCATCCAAGTCTTCCATAATACCCAACAAAAATGTCTGCGGCTTAAACTTTATCTTTTTCTTAAAAATATTTTGAGTATTCCACCATATCTTAATCCAAAATGCTTTAACTTCCCTACATGTCCACCAAATATGAAAATAAGATGCATCTAAATTGCCACATCTCCAACACTTAGGTTGTAAATTAGGATACATACAAGACAATTTTTGAGGATCCAGATGCCACCTATAAAACATTTTATAAAAATTTTCCCTTAAATTTTGAGCTTGAGTAAATTTTAAATTATCTCCCATGTGTCCAATAAAATTGGTTCTTGTATATTTTGCGCCCATTTTATCATACAATCCTTAACCAATTCTGTTTCTGAATCAAACTCAATCAATACATTATAAATTCTTTTAATATGAGCTTGAGATTGATCTTTAATCTGTTTCATCAAATTTGCATCCTGTAAGGTAATGCCAGCTCTTTGATCCATACGCCACCTCATTATCAATTGATTGTAATAAAACCAAGAATATTCAATATTTTCTTGTTTCAAATCTACTAAAGATTTAAGTGGCCAGTCTTGTCCTACCGGACGAAGTAATTCCTTATAGGAAACTTTATCCAAGTTAACTCCCCTAGATATCCCCTCTATCACCTGTCCCGGAGTTGCCCAAATAGGAATTTTATAATTTAATTTATAATAATATTTCTTCCAAACTCTCAATAGAGCACTCCTTAAAATATGAACCTTGAAATTAGTATCTACCTTTTT
>NW_015435683.1:0-1048 GCF_001527695.2 Protobothrops mucrosquamatus | reverse complement strand
TTTTCCTGGCTCCTTCCTGTAGTGTTAGGGTCTAGGGATGCCTCCCTGTTAGCCCTTATGCGTGGGGACATCCTTCTATGAGCCATTTCAGCAAAGGATGTGTTTCCCCTCTGTTTTGCCTGCTCTCTTGCATGTTGTGAGTTGTGAGTATGCTCCCAGTGATTCTCCGTGTCTGGAGTATTGTTTGTGAGGTGTGGATAGTTAGTATACCTCCGGTGGGACTCCCAGGCTGGAGTGTGTGTGGGGGTGTCTGTGTGCCCCCGTCCCCATGAATTGCTACCTGAATCTCCTGTGGAACTTGGGTGTTGAGAGCCCGTGTCGTTCCCCACAACCGTAGGTGGCAGCAGATTTTGATTCTCAGAATGCATTCCCCCTTCCTCCTCCCCCCCTAGAGGAGACTGAGGGGGAACCCCAGGCGAGTCCCGCCTCACACGTAATTGATCAATGTGGCGGCGAAGAACGCGGCCGTCTTCCAGGGACACCTCGTAGGACAGAGGCCCTGAGACCTTGCAGACCACAGCCGGGACCCAGAGGTGTCCAGGCCCATAGTTTCTGGCCCAGACAGGATCGCCTTCACGCAGGACCCGTGGTGGGTGTGGCTGAGACACCTGTGAAGCTACACGATCCGGATGCAGCCTGTCCAATTTAGTCATGAGCCGACGACCCCAACGGAGTTCAGCCGGGCACTTACCCGTGGCAGTGCACGGAGTAGTACGATGGGCTAAAAGAAAGTCAGCCAACCTGTGATGCCAATTGCCGTAAGTCAGCTTCTTGAGGGCGTCCTTGGCGACGCGGACCATCCGTTCAGCCAGACCGTTGGTGGAAGGATGGAAAGGAGCCAAAGCAGCATGGCGGATCATGTTGGCCTGTAGAAATCCCTGAAACTCAGTAGAAGTAAATTGAGGACCGTTATCTGACACCAGGACATCTGGCAACCCGTGTGCAGCAAAAATGTTTCTCAACACTTGAATAGTTTTGGCAGCTGTGGTAGAAGACACAGGCACGACCTCCAGCCATTTGGAATGGCTATCAACAACAACCAGGAAGA
>NW_015435682.1:0-1048 GCF_001527695.2 Protobothrops mucrosquamatus | reverse complement strand
GCTCGCTCCCCCTCCCCTGGCACTGCGCTCCGCCTGCTTGCCTGGCGGCGGCCACGGCAGCCACGGCGGCTCGCCGCTCGCTCCCCCTCCCCTGGCGCTGCGCTCCGCCTGCTTGCCTGGCGGTGGCGGCAGCCACGGCAGCTCCAGCCCGGGCATCAGAGGGAAGCGCTCGCCGCTCGCTCCCCCTCCCCTGGCGCTGCGCTCCACCTGCTTGCCTGGCGGCGGTGGCGGCGACCACGGCGGCTCGCCACTCACTCCCCCTCCCCTGGTGCTGCGCTCCGCTCTAGGCAAGCAGGCAGAGCGCAGTGCCAGGGGAGAGGGAGTGAGCGGCGGGCCGCCATGGTTGCCACCGCCGCCGCCAGGCAAGCAGGCGGAGCGCAGCGCCAGGGGAGGGGGAGCGAGCGGCAAGCGCTTCCCTCCGATGCCCGGGCTGGAGCTGCCGTGGCCGCCGCTGCTGCCGCGCCGCTGCAGTAGGAGCGCCAACTCTGCGCGCGGGCGGCGCTGGTGCCGCTCTCCGCGCAAGTTCCCGCGGCCCGGGGGAGGTGCGCGTTGCGTCGGGGAAGGTCTGGGCCCGGAAGGGGAGCCAAGTTGACTCTTTCCCTCTCGCCTTTGCCGCCCTGATGTGGTCATGAAAAGTTGCGAGGCGGTGGGCGCGGAAGCTCCCTCGGGACTGCTGCTTGCTCTAAAAAGCGCTACGTTGTTCAGTGAGATGTTAATCCAACTACAACTTCACATAACAACCTGGTTATACACCTTATGCATACTTTGGGGACTAAATCTTAAGGATGGTCGGATCCGCAGCTGCTGCGCACGTTGTTTTCATTACCGGTAAGTACAGTGCCACAAACGTAACACTAAGCCCAGCCCCAGTTTCCATCTTACAAGTGTTGCTAATGTCTTCTCCTGCGGGATTCTGCTTTCAGTTGAAAAACAACTGCTCGATATGCTCTGCTGTTTTACATTTACCAGTAGCTGCCTCATTTCCCACCCTAGGCTTATACTCGAGTCACCATTTTTTCCCAGTTCTTTGTGGAAAAATAGGTCCCTC
>NW_015435680.1:0-1048 GCF_001527695.2 Protobothrops mucrosquamatus | reverse complement strand
TATAGAATTAAGAACAGAGACTTAAAGATGGAACTTAACAAAACAAGGAAACATGATTTAATCCTAGTGGAAAAAAATTCACAAGAATTGGAAAAAAATAACTTATCCTGTAAGGCTACAAAATAAATCTGAGGACAAGAAAACAGATTGGATAAAATGGACTGTAGGGATGTCAGGAATATCGGAGAGAAAGGAAATGGTAAGAGAAGCAGAGAGAAAGAAAAAGAAAAAGATTTTCAACAAACATGGAAAGGCAGAAGCCCCATACAAAGACACTTCACCTGAGTTACTTTTTATATCTACAGCAACATTTACGAACATACGGAAAACCTTTTTGATTCAGCAAAATACATTGATTAAGAAAGATACTGGGCAAAGAAAAAAGACTAAAGAAGAAACCAAGAAAGTAGATAATGGGACTTACCAGAGAGAATACTTAAAAAAGAAACATTTGTTTGAATATGGTTAAAGAAATAGAAAAGTTTTGGAATATATATGTCATTTTAAGAGGGATGAATTCCTTAAATAATATAGTATGTTTTCCCCCTTTTTTGTCCTCTTTCTTGATATGAGTAATATAAAAAAGTTGAAATTACTTAGATAAAGGAAATGTTTTAGATACTTAAATGTGATTGAATTTAAGAAAATTATAATGGATTAAAATGTTTTGAATAAACATTGTGGAATTATAAGGGATTTCTGAAAAAAAAACTTACATATGGAAAATTATAGCATTGTATATTAAGGGGTAGAGGGATTATTGTTTATTATAAAATGTTATGATATATTGATAAGGTGATATATAATTGGTGATTGAAAGCTAAGAATTGAAGAGCAGGCAAAGTTTTATTTTCTTTTTTTTATTAAGATTAAGGGATTGGTGAAGATGGATTGGTTATATGTAGATAGATTATTGTAGTTTATATTTGATTTTTTTTTAATGAGTTAAAGTATGTTTATATTAGATTAGTTTATATTGGGTAGTTTTATGTAGACTTAGGAAGATGAGTGTTTAATCCCGTAACCAGTTCTGGGAAGTCTGGGGGGG
>NW_015435679.1:0-1048 GCF_001527695.2 Protobothrops mucrosquamatus | reverse complement strand
CAAGCAGAAGCCATGGTGTTGCGAGGCCAGCATGCAATGGTTGATAGGGTCTGTGGTGTGGGGCACCATACGAACAGCAGTGGGCTGGCATAGCTTCTGTGATTGCAGGGGATAGTGGGTGGGTGCACAGGCAAATGGCAAGGCCAGCATAGCTTTTGCGATTGCAGGGAGGAGCGGTGATATGCAGGCAAACAATGCTGGCATAGTTTCTACCATTGTGGGGTCAGGGGGATACACAGGAAAATGGCAGGGCCGGCACAGCCTCTGTGATTGAAGGGAGGAGCGTGTGTGTGCGCAGGCAAATGGCACTGGCACGGCTTCTGCGATTGCTGCACAGGCGAACAGCAGGGATGGGATACTTCTGCCATTGGGGGGCAGGCAAATGGCAGGGCTGGCACAGCTTCTACAATTGCAGGGGGAGCCGATGGGTGCACAAGCAAATGACACTGGCACAGGTTCTGCAATTACTGGGGGCATGGGGTAGGGCAGCATGGCAACTCCCTGTTGGGTGTCAGGCTGGAGTCCAGGAGCATAAGCAATGGAGAGGAGGCAACAGAGTTGTTCACCTGCCCCCCCCCATCACAGAAGCTGCATTGGCCCTGCCGTGCCCTGCCCTGACAAAGGGTGCCTCAGCAAAAGGACCAGGAGGAAGGGCACAGGGTGGAGCCCATTGGCCAGGAGCCCATTGGCCAGGGAGAATGGGAAGGGGAGGGTCAGCTGAGGAGGATCACTGGCTGTAAATGGGCTGAGGCGGGAGGCAAAGGAGACATGGCCAAGGGTGGGGGGAGCCTAAAGTTCCCAATCTGGGAAATGGCTGCTAAAGAAGAGATTCTTTTTTTTTTTTCTACTATATAAAATTTTATTGTTTTCATCATAAAAAAAAAAGAAATACATCACAAATATTACACAATGTTATATCCCATCCCCCCACCCCCCGGACTTCCCAAACCAAACCTAGGCTAATATTCAAATACAAGTAAACAAATATTAATATCTCTAACTCCAAACTCTAAACTTAAACAATCCATCTCCTCCGTATTAATAAAAA
>NW_015435678.1:0-1048 GCF_001527695.2 Protobothrops mucrosquamatus | reverse complement strand
TTTGTTCTCCATACCTTTTGTCTGCCTCTCCTGGGAGAGTCCACCCAGAAAGGTGGGGAAGACCTTGTTCTTATATCTTTCAGCCTGCAATCCTCCCCCAAACCTTTGGAAGCAGAACACACAGACCCAGATGCTGCCTCCATCCATTTGAGCCATGGAATTGGGTTTTGAATCCAGCCATCCACTAAAAAGCCATCATGCAACCTGAATGGAACATCTTCCCAAGTCCTACCATTTCCCCAGATGCCTGTGAGAGCTGCAGAAGGAAGGAGTCCTGGAGCCACTGGTCCCCATGTGAAGCCTCTGAAGAGAAAATTAGACTAAGGGGGGAGGGTGGAAAGTCATTGTGAAACTTTTCTTTCTTGCCACATTTGTATTGTAACAAGCCAGTTGAATGTATTAATGGAGAGATGGCATTTGGGAATAGTTGACACAAAAAGTACTGAACACCTTGAACTTCTATCTAGTGGGAGGGAAAATTTACCCAGAATGTTTGTATTGCCTATTTAGTAAAAGTAGCTGCATATACATGCACACACACACACACCATTCATAATCACATTTGAGTCTCTTCTACCTACCTTCAGTAAAGCTCCCCAGGATGATTATTGCTCTATTACACCAGAGCTTTGTAGGAACAACTTCCAACTGATTCCAAGGGGGAGGGAACTAGGCCCCCTCAGGTGATTTGCAATTCTTATGCACTGACTAAGGAAGCAACAGAAGAGATCCCAAACCTCAGCCCTGAATATCTTGCACTGGTGAACTCAGATTGGGAGTCCTAGAGCTCATTATGTGCAATTTAAGAAAAATTTAATAGCCTGGCATACTGGCTAACTTTAATTGGATATTATTAATTTATTGGAATACCTGGAAGTGAATAATCAAATTCCGGCTGCTTTTATATTTTTGGATGCTGAAAAAGCATTTGATCAATTGGATTGGAGCTTTTTGCTTCAGGTCATAGATAGAATGAATTTTGGGGAGAAATTTTTTTCTGCTCTTAAGGCTATTTATCAACAGCAGACAGCACAGATTATAGTTAATG
>NW_015435677.1:0-1048 GCF_001527695.2 Protobothrops mucrosquamatus | reverse complement strand
TTTCAACAAGCGGGCCTGACCTAAGGTGAGTTTTAAATAGGGACAATTTTTAAACAATTTTAAAGAGCCACAGCTACCAATATTTGGATTTTAATTGGTTTTTAGTAGGGGAAAAAATTTTTTTGTACAATGTTTTAATATGCTGTGAGCCGCCCTGAGTCCCATGGGGAGAAGGGCGGCATATAAATTTAAATATAAATAAATAAATAAGTGTATCTGGCCTCCCCATTGACTGTGCTCGTCAGAAAGTCACTGTGATAACTCAGCGCACGGCACTGAGGCAGTGCAGTCAGCTGGCAATTCAAACTGCCCTTTAATTGCTCCAAATTTTCCCAAGACGTGACTACTGTCTGAGAAACAGACCCCTGACATTGCATTCTAAAATGTATATTTTAGTGAATGTTGTTGTTAGTTGCGAAGTTGTGTCCGACCCATCACGATCCCATGGACAACGTTCCTCCAGGCCTTCCTGTCCTCTACCATCTTCTGGAGTCCCTTGAAGCTCACGTCTACTGCTTCAGGGACTCCATCCAGCCCCCTCATTCTCTGTCATCCCCTTCTTCTCTTGCCCTCCATCTTTCCCAGCATTAGGCTCTTCTCCAGTGAGTCCTTCCTTCTCATTAGGTGGCCAAAGTATTTAAGTTTCAACTTCAGGATCTGGCCTTCTAAAGAGCAGTCGGGGTTGATCTCCTCTGGGACTGACCGGTTGGATCGCCTTGCAATCCAGGGGACTCGCAGGAGTCTTCTCCAGCACAGTAGTTCAAAGGCCTCCATTCTTTGGCGCTCAGCCTTTCTTATGGTCCAACTTTCACAGCCATACATTGCCACTGGGAGAACCATGGCCTTGATTATACGGACTTTTGTTGGCAGGGTGACGTCTCTGCTTTTTAGTGAATACTCCAGCGTTAATGTATGTTGATAGATGGATGTTACAGACATATGAAAACATCAGAAATATGCCAGGGTATGGTGCCACACTACCAAGGATAATGAAGGCAGATCATCTAGAATATTATATCCACATATGTTATTCTGCACAAGGAGAGAG
>NW_015435676.1:0-1048 GCF_001527695.2 Protobothrops mucrosquamatus | reverse complement strand
TCAGTGGTGGCGAACCTATGGCACGCGTGCCAGAGGCGGCACGCGGAGCCCTCTCTGTGGGCACGCGCCATCGCCCCAGCACACGTGGTCTCTAAAAGTTCGCTCCATGCGAGGGTTTGGGGCGGCAGGAGCAGGACACTCCGTGCGGGGGTTGGGGCAACGGAAGAATGCTCCGTGCGGGGGTTGGGGCGGCGGGAGGATGCTCCGTGCAGGGGTTGGGGCTGCAGGAGAACACTCCATGCGGGGGTTGGGGCTGCGGGAGCAGAACAGTCCGTGTGGGGGGGAGCAGAACGCTCCGTGCAGTAAGTAAACTTTAAAGACAGTTTTAAAAGTATGGCAGTATTCGAGAAAATCTTGCCTCTTACATGGGATCAGGTTTTTTTTCTCCACTCCCTTTGGCTGTTCGCTGCCAGACCGTCTGGGAGCAAAAAGCCAAGGAGAGAGGAGAGAAGCTTCCTCACGTGGGATGGGTGGGGGGGGAGGAGAGTTTTGCTGCCGGACTGTTTTGCTTGATGCAGCAGAATGGGAAGGATCGTCATTCTGCAGTAAGTAAACTTTAAAAAGAGTTTTAAAAGTATGGCAGAGAAAATCCTGTCCCTTACATGGGATCAAGTTTTTTCTCTCCACTCCCTTTGGCTGTTCCCTGCCAGACCGTCTGGGAGCAAAAAGCCAAGGAGAGAGGAGAGAAGCCTCCTCACGTGGGATGGGCGGGGGGAGGAGAGTTTTGCTGCCAGAGTGTTTTGCTTGATGCAGCAGAATGGGAAGGATCGCCATTCTGCAGTAAGTAAACTTTAAAGATAGTTTTAAAAGTATGGCAAAGAAAATAATCCACCTTATGTGGGATCAGGTTTTTTTTTCTCCACCCCCCCCTCCCCGCACACCTCAGTACTTACCAGGGCTGCCAGCTACTGGAGCAGGTCATTTGGCCACCGCCCAGATCTGCATGCCCGCCCAGCACAAAGGAGATGAAGCAGTCAGCTAGGAGCTTAGGCTTAGAGGTGGTAGAGCACACCCAGGGCCAGCAGGCAAAAGACCACCCCAAGCAGGG
>NW_015435675.1:0-1048 GCF_001527695.2 Protobothrops mucrosquamatus | reverse complement strand
GATGTAAAAGAAACAAATTTGATGCTTTATTGTTTATCTGCTGCTAGATTGTTAATAGCCCAAAACTGGAAGAGCCCAATTCTGCCAACGATGGGAGACTGGAGATTGAAAGTTTCGTATCTTGCTGAAATGGCAAAGATTTCGGCTTATTTGAAGAACCATTCGAATGAACAATTTTTATCAATATGGGGAAGATGGACTGTTTATATTCAAAAGAAACATAAAGTGGTAGAATATAAGTTAGGTTTTTAGAATTTTGTAAGTTGGTTTATTTCTACTATCTTTTCTTGTAGATTAAGATATTTTGTAGAGTTAGAGATATTAGTATCTGTTTACTTTCATATGAATAGTATTCTGGGATTAGATTATGATTGTTTTTTATGACTGAAAAAATAAATAAAATTTCTTATAAAAAAAAACAAAAAAAAACTTGAGCTCACCATCTAGTCCAGCAGTTTAACCACTACACCAAGATGGCTTCTGCTTCCACTTCCATAGAGTCTTATAACTATTAACTGAATAATTCATGTCTCATGCTTGAACATATTTATGAGCAGATTACCTAAGATAACAGTCCTTTTCAACTTTGATTTCCTCTGATAATCTGCTACCAGATAAAAGATATAATAAGGAACACAGGTTATTTTCTATTTGATTATTATTACCTTGTTGCTTTGCATATACATTGAGAACTTCTGCACTGGAAACATTGAGAACTTCTGCACTGGAAACAAATTCCTTTTGTTTCTTATCACACTTGGCCAAATAAAGTATTGTGTCCTATCCTATCCTATCCTATCCTATCCTATCCTATCCTACCCTACCTTACCCTACCCTACCCTACGCTACCCTATCCTATCCTATCCTATCCTATCCTATCCTATCCTATCCTATCCTATCCTATCCTATCCTGTTAGTTAGCTTTTAAATCAGGTTGCGCCTGACTCACCATTTTGAGGCTTGGAAGCTATGTAATATTGCACTTAGCTATTATTTGGGTGCTAGACTGCAAGACAATATCAGAGGTTTAGATTTTGCTGGAAAGTCA
>NW_015435674.1:0-1048 GCF_001527695.2 Protobothrops mucrosquamatus | reverse complement strand
AACTGCTATTGTATTTTCTTGTTTTTCAATATGCCATTGCTTTTACTTGTATTAATTGAGAAAGGAAAGGAGGTTATATATACATAGGTGAACACAATGCACAGTTCCAGAACTCATTTTACCTTACAAAGACTATAGTTGTTTGAAGTTGCAGAGACCTCTTTGCACCTTCACGATCACTACAATCAATGGCAGGTACCGTTTGACTCTACTATCAATGTACCAAGATTGAACAGCTATGATACACAAATATTTTCTCTGAAATTGTGAAATTTATTTCATACAGGTCTATGGGAATATTATTTTTTTCTGAAGGAAAAAACATGCTGATTTCCGTGTTATATTTTCAAATATAGACCCTGTCCTTATGCCATCTATACCAGAGGTCCCCAACCTTTTGGGCACCAGGGACCGGTTCCATGGAGAGAGGCTTTTCTACGGACTGGAGAATGCGTGGTTTTGTGTGCTGCCTGCATCCCACGAATGGGGCTTTGCTTGTTTGTGTGGACCGGTTGCTGGCATGCTGTGGCCCGGTACTGGTCCATGGACCGGGGGTTGGGGACCCCTAATCTATTTATTTTATTTATTTATTTATTTATCTATCAAATTTATACCCCGCCCTTCTCCTAACGGACTCAGGGCGGCTTACAGCCAGTTAAAACAGATAACTAATACAATAATACTAATTTTAAAATATACAACATTTAGAGTAGATCGCAGTAATTTTAAATCATATGAACAATGTAAATCATATGTTTAATTTTAAGAGGCACTAAGCATACAGAAACATGGAAGAGGCAACTAAGCATACAGAAACATGGAACAAAATAACCTTAAGCAAAGGAAAAGCCGCCTCCTGCCGCAGATTACCTCCCATCGACCTGTACGCTCCCACAGAGTGGGTCTCCTCAGGGTGCCGTCGGCCAGACAGTGCCGGCTGGCGACCCCAAGGGGGAGGGCCTTCTCTGTGGGAGCTCCCACCCTCTGGAATGAACTGCCCCCAGAGATCAGGGTCATCCCTGATCTCCCTTCCTTCCGCCGTGCCCTT
>NW_015435673.1:0-1048 GCF_001527695.2 Protobothrops mucrosquamatus | reverse complement strand
TGGATGGGTGTCATTCTCAAGGGTGTCATTCTGTGTCCTGAGGTAGAAACAGTTATGCCTGAAGTGAAAAATGTTAGTGATTTGGAGCCCTGTTCAGGTTGCACATCAATTAGGTTGCTTGCATAGATGTGCCTACAATTGCTTTGGGTGGGATGGGTGGTGGAGGATTGAAAGCACCGTAGGTACTTCTGTGGTGGAACCAGGTTCCCGCTTACGTATCCATGGAGCACTTCACCTATATTAATAAAGACTCAAAACTTTTCAGTCAAAAAAAGCAAAGCCTGACAAAATTTATATCTCGTGTAAAGCCTTGGAAGTGGTGCAGGGTTTTTTTTAGGATAGAGTTTTCCCTTTCTTGGATTTAGTTTAAAATTAGAAGTTTCTTTGTTAGATTTATATTGCCACCACTCAGTCTCAGTGACTATGCAAGTTAACAAACAATAAAAAACTCAATATAAAATATAAAACAGTAACCCTCTAACCCTACCTGGTGACAACACACAATCAAATGAACCACTTATTTATGTATTTATAAAATGTATTTGTTACCCATCTTGTATCCAATGACTGGGTGGATGGGCTCCATCCCACACTGGGTTCCCTAAGCCTGTTGGCAGAACCAGATCTTCAGGGCCTTGTGAAAGAGTGTCCAAGTGGAGGCTGGGGATGATGATGGAAAAGGCCCTTCTGGGTTCCACTAGATATACCTCCTTAGGAGATGGGACCTGCAACATTCCTTGCCTCCCCGCTCTAAAGAAGTGGCATCTTGATGTTTGATCCAACATTCAGGAACTATGTAACACAAATTCCAAAGACTGCCCTCTCCAATTTATGCCTGATGGCAGGTGAAGTACGCTGACGATACTCAGCTGTACATTTCCACCCCAGACCACCCCAACGTTGCCCTTGACGTGATGGCCCGTTGCCTGGAGGCCGTACGGGTCTGGATGGGGAGGAACAGACTCAGGCTCAACCCTTCCAAGACCGAGTGGCTGTGGTTGCCAGCGCCTCGGCATAGTCAGCTGACACCATCGCTGACTATAGGGGG
>NW_015435672.1:0-1048 GCF_001527695.2 Protobothrops mucrosquamatus | reverse complement strand
TCTGATGACGCAATGAGGGTGGAGTAGTAATTAGACCTCACCACCCTCATCGCCACTAGGTAGGATCTAACATGTATCCTTACCTGTGTTCGGTCGGATTCGGTTCGGGTAACCCTCCAACTGCTCTCTAGGCGTCTTTTCCGGCGTTTCATCTCTCTCAGCCCCTCGGTGAACCAAGGGGCCAGTTGAGACCTACGCCAGGTCAGAGGCCGCAGCGGCACGACTCGGTCCAGTGCTGTGGCTGCGGCCACATCCCAGGCCGCAGCCTGGTGTTCCGCCGAGAAACTTACAATATGATTCCCCCATAACTTTGTTCATAAGAAGTTAGTTGACACATTGTTTCCAGAGCTCTGGAGACATTAAGGTCATCTTGGGCTTATAAATAATATACTAAAAATAATCCAACGGACAAAGTCTTTGAAATTTTTGTAGGTTTTAGCACTTCCTCTTTTCTAACAATGGCCTGTTGCTTTTGAAAACATGCTTATGGAGAATAACATAATAACAGGAAGGGACATTGGTGGTCTTCTAGTCCAGCCTCTTGCTCAAGCAGAAGACACAATACCATTCAGGTCCAATCTCTTCTTAAAAACTTCCAGTGATTGAGCACCCACAACTTCTGGAGGCAAGATGTTCCACTGATTAATTGTTATCACTGTCAGATAATTTCTCCTTAGTTCTAGGTTGGTTCTCTCCTTGATTAGTTTCCATCCATTGTTTGTTCTGCCTTCAGGTGCTTTGGAGAATAGATTGACCCCCTCAGGCTCAACCCTTCCAAGACTGAGTGGCTGTGGTTGCCGGTTCCGAGGTATGGTCAGCTGACTCCATCGCTGACTATAGGGGGCGAAGCTTTGGCTCCCTCGGAGAGGGTACGCAATTTGGGGGTCCTCCTGGATCCACGGCTGACATTGGAAGACCAGTTGACGGCTGTGGCCAGGGGGGCGTTTTACCGGGTACGCCTGGTGCACCAGTTGCGGCCTTTTCTGGACCGGGATGCCTTGCGCACAGTCACCCATGCTCTTGTCACCTCCCGCCTGGACTACTGTAA